>NC_143577.1:140971608-141277046 GCF_048544385.1 Mastigoproctus giganteus
ACCCCTGTCTCTATTTATATTATTCTCAATAGAACTAATTCGCAGGCTCTCGAGCCAATTGCGGTCCCAAAAACTATCCGCCCGATCAGTGATGACTGCTTCGTCTGGGGAGATATGATGTTGCTTCTCCCAAAAATGTTCAGCTACGGCAGATTTACCATAATCCGCATTTCTTATCACGTTTTTGTGCTCCCCCTCTTGAGTATTATTTTTAAATAGATTTATCCAAATACTATAACCTAGGAAAGAAAATCACCTTTCTTTAATTCCTTTTTTATTTTTAGTTTATACTAACCTTTATTTCATCGTTTGGGTCACTAGGTGGCACTGCTCTTGCCTCCACGTGGCAGAGCTGGTAACCTGGGAGAAAAAGACAATCTCCTGAGGCCAAAAGGGAATCTCCTGAGGCCGTCATGAGAAAATCAATATCTGACTTATCAGGGCTGCCAGACACACACCAGACATCCAAAATGAAAGACAGTTCCAATGCAGGAACTGCCAAACATCAAAAAACTGAGACAGAAAATTATCCTATTCCTACTTTCTTAATTATCCACTCAACTGGTGCAAATGCAATTGGAAAACTCTCACCATTTAGAGTCCAAAAGGGATTAGAAAGTAGAGCTGGACCTCCCTAGTCTGTAAAAAGACTGAGGTTAGGAGACATCCTCATAGAGACTTCTAACGCTAAACATTCAGAGCGACTTTTGAGCATTAAACTCTTTGCAGAACTACCATTAACTATGACACTCCACAGATCACTGAATTCCTCCAAAGGAGTGATCTCAGACTGGGATTTACTAGATGTGTCTGATGAGGAAATGCTAGAGGAACTTAAAGAACAAGATGTTATTCAAGTGAAGAGAATCTCCACCAGTAAAGATGGCAATCTGACCCCTACACAAAATCTGATATTGACATTTAACACACCGCATCGTCCAACATCCATTAAGGCCGGATATCTGGTATGCAATGTCAGACCATATATTCCAAACCCGCTACAGTGTTTCCAATGTCAGAAGTACAGACATTCCCAGACAGCTTGTCAGGGAACCCCTACTTGTGCAAAGTGCGGTTCAGTACAGCATGACTGCGAAGCCTGTACCTCTCCTCACCAATATGTCCAAACTGTAAAAAGGACCACCCTGCCTATGCTAAAACATGTGAATGCTCGAAAAATGAAAAACTTATTCAGAAATATAAAACAAACAATAGTGTTTCCTATCAAGAGGCAAAGCGGATCATCTCACCACCAACCCATCTAAACAGACCTACGTATGCCAAAATTATAAAAAAATATCAGTCAACAGCAACGCAAACTGAATTATCAGTATGTCTAAAAGAGTCTTTCTCAAATTACATCAAAACCTTGTACAGTGCAACCCAAACTCAAGGAGTCAATACAGCAATATCCATACCACGTGAAAAACTACATTCCCCGGACCAAGAATGCAAAGAGAGACCAATCAAAACTCTCAAACATCAAGAAGAAATGGATATTAATGAAAAATGTGCAGAAGATGGTGTCCTAGAAATTTTTGTTGAAGAAGACATGGACACATGTAAGCCTTACTTTCCAAAAAAAGATAAAAACAAGTGCAACAATCAGAGAACTTCAACAACACAAAAATGTTCTCAAAGCCTAACAAGAATCAAATAATGAACAAAATAATTCAGTGGAATTGTTGTGGTTTCCGTGCCAATATTTATGATGTTTATGATTTTACTTCTAAATATATGCCAATATGTCTGAGCCTTCAAGAGATATATTTAAAACCTCAAGATACACCAAAACTGGCTCAGTATAATATCTTTAGAAAAAAAACAGAACCCATCAAAATACTGCACATGGTGGTGCAGCTGTTTTAGTCAACCCACACATTCCTTCCAAGCATATTTTTCTAAACTCTCCCCTTGAGGCAGCAGCAGTCTGTGTAGCTACTGATATACACATTACAATTTGCTCTTTGTACATTCCACCTAATTATAACTTTCGTAAAAATGATCTAGATAATCTCATAGCTCAACTCCCCACACTTTTCCTCATTCTGGGAGATTTAAATGGTCATCACACACTGTGGGACAACAACAACATTGACCAAAGAGGAAAACAAATTGAAAAATGTTTAAACAATAACAACCTTCTCCTTCTAAGTGATGGGTCATCTACAGGGCTTTCCAATAGTAACGCTCGATTTTTGTAACGCAATAAAACAAATTGTGAGAGTGATAGTGATCTATTTTTATTTTTATTATGAAGTATATGTGTTAACATTATGTTTTAAAAATTATATCAGATAAATGTCCGCCGCGGCTTTGTCTGGTTTGGTTAATCGTGAATACCCAATTGGTGATGACGTTATCGCATAAAAGTGGCTCAATTTCAGCAATAACGCGCCTAATGTTGGCCTTTAAGGCGGCAACCGTCCGTGGTTTGTTAGCATAGACTTTGGATTTTAGAAAGCCCCAGAGAAAAAAATCCAGTGGCGTTAGGTCACAGGATCTGGGCGGCCAATTAATGTCACCATTTCGCGATATAACGGAACCTTCAAATTTCTCATGCAATAGTGTTACTGTATCACGTGCCGTATGGCACGTAGCACCGTCTTGCTGAAACCAAATGTTTGTTAGATCGATTCCATCCACTGCAGGCCAAAAAAATCTCTTATCATAGCCCTGTATCGCTCACCGTTGACCGTAAGTGCGACTTCGTCTTCGTTTTCGAAAAAATACGGACCGATTATTCCGCCGGACCAAAGTGTACACCATACCGTAACTTTTTCGGAATGTAGTGGGACCTCATGAATCTCCCGTGGGTTTTCGTCGCTCCAAATTCGGCAATTTTGCTTGTTAACAAAGCCACTTAACCAGAAATGAGCCTCGTCACTAAACATTATTTTTCGCCCAAAATCAGGATCGACCTCCAACTGCTCTAGCGCCCAATCAGCGAATGCACGCCGCTGCGCATGATCGTTGGGCTTTAGTTGTTGGGTTAATTGCACTTTATAAGGGTGAAGCCCTAAGTCCTTATGCAGGATTCGCCAAGTTGTCGTCGAAGACAGGCCAAGTTCTTGAGCCCGACGCGGAATGGACTGTTGCGGATTCTCACGCACACTTTCCCGGACTGCAGCAATATTTTCAATGGATCTTGCATTTCGCTGACGTACAGGCACTTTCAGATTTGCCACAGACCCAGTTGCTTCGAATTTGTTTATTAAACGGCGAATTGTGGATTCTGAAGGACGTTCGTCGACACCATAAACTGCACGGAGTGCACGAAACGTTTGACGAATAGAACATTGGTTTTGATAATAATTTTTTACAATTTCGACTCGTTGCTCAGTCGTGTAACGCTCCATAATAAAATGCAGAGACTAACTGAATACGGCTACCAAAGATACCACCTGTGTGACTGTCGACTTCGTCATGCGCTGTTGCCAAACATCGAGCGTTACTATTGGAAAACCCTTTACATATGTTCACTTTCCTTCTGGAACTAATACTGCAATAGATTTGTCTATCTGTTCAGCAGCCCTATATCCTTCTCTAAAGTGGTCAATAAATAATGATCCACTTCATAGTAACCATTTTCCCATACTAATTGAATTACTGAATAAGCCTTCTTATTATCCTACTAAAATTCTGCAGTGGCTCACTGATAAAACAAATTGGCAGATGTATAAAAAACTAGCTAAATTTGACACGAAAATAATCAAAGAATCCCCACCTGATGAAGCAGTTGAATATGTCACAAAAAAAATATTACATGCAGCAGAAAAAACAATACCAAAATCCTCTTCAAAATTGCCGATACACCCAAAAATCTGGTGGAGTAATGAATATATAGTATAGTATATTGTGTTCGTGTCTAACGGCACCAGGGGTTTCCCCCATCTCTGCGTTGCTTTCATTGTAGGTGTACCAGCTCACTGGGAAGGCCAGAGATTTAAAAGTGTATGGATTTTGTAAGTGTAGTGTTGTGTATCGTTGTTCTTCTGGCCATTTAGCTGCTAGACCCCTGCTAGGGTCCAATGTTGTCCACTAGGTACCCAGCAATTTTAGGTTTTTCCCTCTGGCAGGTCCTGCCACCTAATTTCCTGAGATTTCAGTGGCAAGGAGTAGTTTAACTTCTGTTCCAGGTAAATTAATGGAGGCACTGGTTAAAGAAGCACTGCAGGATCATCTAGACAAGAATTCAGTTATAGCTCAGATGCAGCATGGTTTTGTTAAGGGCAGGTCTTGCCTGACCAATTTGATTGGATACTATGATGTAGTCACAAAAGAACTGGATGCGGGGAATAACTTTGATATTATATATTTGGATCTTAGAAAGGCTTTTGATACTGTTGCACATGGAAGACTGCTGCACAAATTGGAGCAGTGTGGCATTGGAGGCAAATTGCTGCTATGGATAAGGGGATGGTTGAGTGGCAGAAGACAGAGAGTGGTAATCAATGGACACTGCTCAACGTGGACTAATGTTATTAGTGGAGTTCCTCAAGGTTCAGTGTTGGGTCCATTGTTGTTTTCGGTGTTTATGAATGATATTGATGATGGGATATCAAGTTTAATGTCCAAGTTTGCGGATGATACAAAGGTTGGCAGGGTTGTTAAGGACACTACTGACGCTATGCTGCTGCAACAGGATCTGGAAAGATTGAACAGATAGGCTGAGAGGTGGCAAATGAAGTTTAACATTGACAAATGTAAAGTACTACATATGGGAAACAGTAACCCCAGAGCAACGTATCAACTCTGCGGTACTACACTGACAGTGGTGGAGAATGAAAAGGACCTGGGGGTAATTGTGCAGGCAGATATGAAGTTCTCTGAGCAGTGCAGACAAGCTGCAAGAGTAGCTCATGGTGTCTTGTCAATGATATACAGGAATTTTTCTACCAGGGATAAGGAGGTGATTATTCCCTTGTATAAAGCAATGGTTAGGCCACATCTTGAGTACTGTATACAGGTGTGGAGGCCTCATTTCAAGAAGGATGTAGAGCTGCTGAAACGGGTACAGAGAAGGGCAACAAGGTTAGTGAATGGAACAAAGGGTTGCTCTTACGAAGAAAGGCTTAAGTTTTGCAAATTACAGGAGACTAGGCACCGGCGAGGTGATCTGATAGAGGTGTATAAGGCTTTGAATGGTTTGAGCATGCTCAATGCCAATGGGATTCTTCATCTTGCTCAGAATAATCAGCTCAGAGGGCATAAATTCAAATTGAGGAAGGACGGATGTCGGATAGATGTGCAGAAATTTGCCTTTGGCCAGTGGGTGGTTGGTTGGTGGAACCGACTTCCATCACTTGTTGTTGAAGTTGATAGCCGAAACAAATTTAAAGCTCAACTGGACAGGTATTTCGAACGAACGGAGGGGTGAAATGGGAGTGGTGTGTGTTTTTTTTTTTTTTTTTTTTTGGCTGATGCGGAATAAGCTTGCTTTCTTGCATCATACGCCCCTACTAATGCTAAGGACCTATATAAAAAAAAAAAATAATAATAAAAAATAAATAAAAATAGTAATAATTTAATAGTATTGGGAAGTAGACACTGTAAGGTTAGGCCGAAAGGGGTTTTCGTATGCAGTTGGAATTTTGACAATTTTTAAAAATTTTGACATTGTATGGGGTGTTTTCTGGTGTTTAGGCAGAGTAGAGGGGAGACTTAAGACGGGGGGGGGAAAAGTCAGAAATATGGAGCCAATAGGGAAGGCGACCCCAGGTCAAATTTTTAAATTTAAATTTAGACTGTGTGGGGTTATGCTGTGAAAGTGAACAGATTAGGGGAGAGACTGAAGGCTGGGGGAGGAAATAGGAAGTAAGGGGTCACTAGAGGAGGTGACTCCTGTGGTCAGTGGGGCAGGCCCATGTCCCACCAGGAGGAAAAAGAGGGCGAGGAGAGGAAGAGACAGTGAAACCATCTCCTCCCCTTCCCAGGGAAGTGGAAAGAAAGTACTGTGCAAGAGAGCACATAGGATCTCCTGTGGCATTGGCAGCAGAGCTGCAATGAGGTCAAGTTCTTGGTAGTTCTTCTATTTAAGTTCTACTTCTTCTTAAGAGATGTCAACTTCTTGGGTTGTAGGTCATTCCTGGGACCTTTCCTGGGGCATTCCTGGGACAAGTCCCGTACTTGCAGTTCAGGTTGTTGAGGTTGCGCTTGCAGTCTGTCATCAAGTTTTTCGATTTTAATCTTCTTCCGTTTAAAGAGGAGAAATGCTGGTTGGTGATATGTTTTGTCTTTGCGTTGTCATGGTCAAGTGGCATTTCCTCTTTTCCTCAATGTATGGCAATTTGCACCCTTCTTCTCACGAAGAGGCCCTGGGAAAATCGTGACAATGCTTTATAATCTTCTTCCATTTCAAGGAGGAGAAATTCTTGTCCTCTTGGAAGATATCTCACTTTTGTAATTAGAATACATCTTAGGTCTTCGTAGATGGGACAGTCAAACATAAGATGGTTCCAGTCTTCTATTTCTCCACAAGTGCAATGTGGGTTGTCTGTGAGTCTGAAGCCAGCGAGCTTCGCATTGAAGGGGCCATGCCCTGTTATTAAGTACATTGTATGAAGTCCTGGGAAGAACCATGATGGTGATTTCGGGTATATTCTATTTGTCTATGGAAAAAACTTGCAGGTTATCTCTCCTTTGGTGGTACCAGCCCATCTGTTTTGCCACTCCTGTAGCAGGTGGTTCTGTAGCCGTCCGTTTTCTGCCTTCCTATTATTAGTGGGATCAGTTGTAAAATTCAGGAAGGTAACTGGGACTCCTTTGGAAAGGTAATAGAGCATACCAGTTCTAACGATTTCTAGGTCTAGTGGGAGTGTTCTTGCTGTTACTTGTAAGGCTGGAGTACTCACTGTACTGCAGGCGTGGGTTATGGTGCGGAGGATGGATCGCTGGGTAGAATCCAGTGTTCTTCTATTTACTACTAGCGTGGTCTTATTGTACCATATGGCCGAGGCATATGAGATTGCTGGGATGAAAACTGTCTTATAATAGAGTGCCAGTGTTCTCTTGTTGAGGCCCCAGTCTCTTTGTGAGACCCTGACCACCAGGGCCGAGTAGTTCCCGATCTTTGTTCTGATGTATTTAAGATGTGGCTGAAAGGATAGTTTGCTGTCTAGGAAAATACCTAAATATTTGAGCTGTGGCGCCAATTTTATTGTGCTCTCAGTTTTAATTTGGGGTGGTCTATGCAGGTTGAGAGAGAGAGAGCCTTTAAGGAGAATGGATGAGGTTTACACAGGTGATATCGTGAGAAAGTTCTTTGCTGACCAGGTTTGAAGCAGTCGAAGGGCATGGTTGGCCAGGGTCTCAAGCTGAGCTCTTGAGTTTGCCTCCACTGTAAATATGAGCTCGTCCGCAAAAGCCTGTGATTTGACCTCATGGACCATTGCAGTCCATCCTCAAGAACTCATCGAAGACAACGTTCCAGAGCAATGGGCCCAGCACAGACCCCTGCGGACAGCCTCTGTAGATCTGTTTTACTATCTTCTTGTATGAGGTATTGATCTCGACCTTTCTCTGTGATAGGTAATCTTTTATGGTGTTGAATAGATTTATTGGCATCCTGGCCTCCCTCAGCCTGCCGAGGACACTCGGCCACCAGAGTGAGTCAAACACCCTGGTGAAGTCGATGGAGATCAGAAGGAAGTATTTCCTGCTGCATTCCCTCGCTGCAATGAGCAGGTTTTTCAATGCATCTGACCTGGTTTGAACCCATATTGGTACACCACTGGTAGTCCTACTGCATCGTAGTGCTGGCAAATTCTTTTATTCAGTAATCTTTCGTATAGTTTATTCACCACTGATAGAAGTGCAATGGGTCTATACGAGTCTGGATTCTCTGGCTGTTTGGTTGGGTTCTTCAAAATTAACTTAATATTTTCTGTCTTCCATTCAGTTGGGTATTTTCCTGCTTTCATACAGCAGTTAAACAGATCCAGCAGAAGGTTTGGTGCATATTCAGCTACCTTTTTAACAATTTCCGGCTCGATTAGATCTAAGCCTGGACATTTCTTGGTTTTGATCTCTGAGACGGTTACCAGGAGCTTCTCCCGTGAGAAAGGGGGGACTCCTGTTGTGATGTGTCATAATTCTGGTTTTCCTGGCATAATTGGTGCTGTTCTTGTTGGATCGGTATAGCTGGGTCCTTGAAAATAACGCCGAGAATATTTTCCATTGATTGCTCCCAAGTTGTGGTGAGCACACCCTGTGCTGTCCGAGTGGATGTTAAAACTTCGCCTCTGGGGAGTTTGTTGATGGTGACTTTGTAAACCACCCCCCAGGGGTTAGCATTTCCTGCTGTGGAGACCAAGCCCTCCCATGATCTCTTTTTACTTTTCTTGATAGTTTCTGTATAACAATTCCTGACATCTCTGTAGTGCTGCCTAAGCACTTCAACTTCTGCAGCTGGCCAGGTCCTCCGTGCTCTTTGGAAGTCTTTCCTTCTTTTAATTACTTCTTTCCTTAGTTGCTGAATCTCAGGTGTCTACCAGGCAGTGGGTTTTTTTCTTTTTATAGCTGTTGCACTGGCGCTTGTAATAATTTCTTTTACCTTGCGTTGGCATGAGTCAGGATCACTGCATTGATTGAGGTGTATAAGGCCTTGAATGGGTTGAGCCCACTGAATTCTGAAGGGATCCTTCCACTTGTTCAGATTACGAACCTAAGGGGACACAATTTCAAATTAAGAAAGGACAGATGTAGATTAGATGTGCGGAAATTTGCCTTTAGCCAGCGGGTGGTTAATTGCTGGAACAAACTTCTATCTGTCGTAGAGGTTGATAGGTTGAATAAATTTAAGGAGGAACTGGACAGGCATTTGGAGGGAATGGTGTGATTTTTTTTTTTTTTTTGGCTGATTCTGCATAAGCTCATACACTTTCTTTCTTGCATCACATGCTACTACTACTACTATTGGTCCAACATCTGTTGGTTATTTTCTACCACTGCAGTCAAAGAGTTCCTGAAGAGCTCCCAGTCAGGCGCCTCCATAGCCAGGTGGGCAGGAGCAGCAGTGCGCAGCACACGCTTCTTGATTAGACCGGGGTTCGAGCCTGTAACCACCAAATATGGAGGATGGAAAGGTTAGAGAATGACCACCACACATCCCCGGAGCAATATGGCCTTAGTTGCTAATGCTCCTAAAAACCAAACAACAACAGCTCCTAGTCTGCTTTACTTATGGCAAATCTGTTATGGATTTGCTTGATTGGCAGTGTTCTTGTTAGAGTTCTGGTAATTTGAAAGGTTATTACACGGTCGGTCTGACGTTGTCCATGAGTCTTGCACCCTCCAGTTGGTTACGAACGGTGCAATATTTCCTGTAGCAAGAGAGACGTCAATCGTGGACTCCCAAAGGGTGTTGCAAAAGGTCGGGAGCTGGTATGCCTGATTAAGGACTGAGATCTGGAGCCAACAAGGAACTCTTCAAGAAGTTGACTGTTCCTGGTACCCCGTCTGTCCGGTGTTGTGCTAAACCAGGCTGGCGAGCGACAGTTTGCGTCTGCACCAATTATTATCTTTTGATTTGGTAGTACATCAAGGAGGTGTTGTAAGTAATTAATTGCAAAAGTGATTTCTTCTCCGAGCCTACAATATAGTGCAACAATGTAAAAGGTGCCCAAGGCTGTAATAATGTGGGCACAGGCAGCCCAAGCCATACAAAGTAGGCGCCTCCGTAGCCAGGTGGGAAGGAGCAGCAGTGCGTAGCACACGCTTCTTGATTAGACCGGGGTTCGAGCCCGTCACCACCAAATACGGAGGATGCGGAAAGGTCAGGGAATGACCACCGCATATTCCCGGAGCAATATGGCCTTAGTTGCTAATGCTCCTAAAAACCAAATAACAACATAACAACAGCCATACAAAGTTGTGTAATTCTGGTAGCAGTAATATGTTGGTTCTTGATTAGGATAGCTGCCCAGGGGATATCCACATCTGTCTGAATTATCTTGTAGGTCAGGGAATAACTCCTAACACTTTTTTGCGTTCACATATGGCTCTTGGAGTATGACAATATCAGAATTTTCCTCATCCGCTTTGGCACAGATTTGGTCGGCCACTGCTCTGGCCCTCTGCGCATTTAGTTGAAAGATCTTAATCATAGTAGTGTCAAACTTTTTAATACGTGTCCCCATAATTGATTCGTCCTTGGTATAAACTTCTGGCTTTTATGTAGGTTGGACACTTGGGATCCCTGATTGAATGGTTGTGGTCTATTCTCAGCGACTTGCAGTTTATGCAAACTGGCTCCTTGGCTTTGTTGGGGCAAGCATTGTAATCATGCTCTTTCTCAGAGCAGTGTCTGCAGGTGGGGGGTGGTTTGCATGCATGTGTGGGAGGTATGGCCGTATTTGCAGCACCTAAAGCATTTGGGCATGGCCACATGCTCCCGGAAGCAGTGGCTTCCCCATTCTATGTAGATCCTGACTTGATTCTTTATCACTTGCCGCCGGAGAGATCTCCACAATCCAGTTTGTACTTGTGCCATCCCTGGATTTAGTAGAGTATCTTGGCATTACTAGATTGCACGATTCTGTCTCAGGGAGTGTGTTTCACAAATTCCTCTGATATATTTCTTCTGCTAGGTATTGTGGTGAGATTTCTTTACTGACGTCAAAAATGGCTACGGACGGTCTCTTTCTTTTGGGTGGCCCAGCTTTGAGTCCAAGGGTTGCAATCTTGGGATTCTCAATGATGCTTTGCACTTCTTTTTCACTCTCTGTTTCTATTACCACTTCTCATCTTTCTAATTCCCTTAATTCTTGTTTGCTTTAAGTCCTCTTTCATGTTGGCTATTATCTTGTTTTTTTATGTCCTCACCAGTACAGGTTTCTTCTGTATCCTTTGGCGGAATATCACTATGTTTGGTGTTGGTAGAAGCAATTTCTTTGTGATTGGTGGAGTAACGAATGCCGGGCAGCCAAAAAAGAACAAAATAAAGCGTGGAATTCCTTTCGTTGCAGTCCAACCACAGAAAATCTTATCTCGTATAAACGTGCCAGAGCAAGAGCAAGGTATGTTAGACACTGTAATAAAAAGGCAACTTGGATCTGCTTTACTTCAACCATCAACCAAGACACCCCTACAAATAAAATTTGGAAAATAATCAGAAAAATGAATGGTAAACACCAGACGATTCCCGTTCCTATCATGGAATGGTGGGAACAGAATATTTCTGACGCTGCCCAAATTGGCAACATCTTAGGGGAAACTTTTGTCAAAGCATCAGCAACAGAAAGTTACACACTAGCTTTAAAACAAATATAGAAAAACAAAAATTAAACTTTTCGTCTAAAGCAAATGAACAATACAACCTATCTTTTGCTCTCCATGAACTGCACAGAGCTCTGTCAACATGAAGGTGCATTGCTGTAGGACCAGATAATATTCACTACTTGATGATACAGGAACTAAGTACTGAATCGTTGCTGTCACTTGTTGATCTGTTCAATAGACTTTACCTATAAGATACATTCCCTAAACAATGGCACCATGCTACAGTCCTTGCCTTCCTTAAACCAAGAAAAGACCCAACAAATCCTACTAGCTGTAGACCCATTGCCTTGACCAGTTGCCTCTGCAAAATTCTTGAAAAGATGATAAACCGTCGACTGATATAGTACCTAGAAAACTTTAATCTCCTACATTCTGCACAATATGGTATCCGAAAAAACAGATAAACACTAGATATACTAGTAAGACTTGAGAACTCCATCCGAAATGAATTCCTTAGAGCGGAACATCATGTCATGGTGTGTTTTGATATAAGTAAAGCTTATGATTCCACGTGGAAGTATGGAATACTCCACGAATTATACCACCACGGACTTCGGGGTCATCTCCCAATTTTCATTTAGAACTTCCTGTACAAACGCACATTTCAGGTTCGTTTTAAAACTTCATTATTCCAGATTTTCTTACAAGAAGAAGGAGTCCCCTAAGGCTCTGTACTCAGTGCTACACTTTTCATAATTGCAATAAACACCATTGCCGAACAGATTCCAAACACTATTGATACAGCACTATTTGTAGATGACCTTAGCATTTCGTGTCATGCGAAAAACATGAATACTGTTGAGAGACAATTGCAAGTGGCAATAAATAAGATCAGTTCATGGACACAAACTAATGGATTTCAACTCTGTCCACATAAAACGTGCATCCACTTTTGCCGCCAACGTAAACTTCACCCACATTCGGAACTACAACTGAATGGCCAACCAATAGCAGTTCATCCCAGCATATGGTTCTTAGGAATCACATTAGATCATAAACTTACCTTTTTAGTGCATATTAAAAAAATAAGAACATCCTCTCAACAAAAGCTAAATATCATCCGGGTTCTCTCAGCAACTAAATGGGGAGCTGATCAAGTTACTATGTTGCGATTATACAGAGCCTTAATAAGATCAAAGATTGACTATGGAGCACCAATGTATAGCTCTGCAAGACCTAGTGTCCTTTGCTGGCTTGACCCTACCCATCATAGTGCAATACGCATTGCCATAGGAGCATTTTGCAACTCTCCAATACACAGCCTGTATGCTGAAGCACATGAACCCCCATCTATCAATCAGACAACTTATATTACTCTATGCATATAAAATTAGATCTATGCCTGAACACCCAAACGGTGAGATACTTTTCATTCACCTGCACACCATGTTCTACTGAAACCGCCCTTCTGCTAACCGACCATTAGGTATGCAAATAAAATACCTTTCAGATGAACTTAATCTGTCTTTTAATAATATTGCAAATACACTTCCAATTTCCTGTGCTCCTTCGGACTTTACTTCATCTTCATGTGATTTATCCCTCCATCAATGGAATAAATCTACATTGCATAAAGAAAATTTATTACAGCTGTCTCATGCCATAGTGGATCAGTTCCCCAACTTCGTCGTAGTGCATACGGACAGATCAAAGAATGAAGCCCATGTTGGAATTGCCGCAGTTTTTCCAAACATCACAACCTAATAAATTATCATATGAGTTTAGTATATTTTTCTGCCGAACTAATGGCTATTCAGATTGCACTGAAGCATATAGAGTCCTCTGATATTGAAAATAGTATCATTTTTACAGATTCTTTAAGTGCACTTTAAGCCCTGAAAAACCCCATGAATATCACCTTAAAGGAAGTAACCTCTTCTTTGCATACTTTATTCAAACTCGGGAAAAACATACACCTGTGCTGGATCCCGGACATATGGGGATTCCAGAAACGAATTAGCTGACAGTGCTGCAAAATCGGCCATCTTACCACCCAACGACAATTGGAAAGTACCATATCAGGACTACAAAACAATAATCCAGAGAAAATACATGTACCAGTGGCAATTATCATGGAAAAATCAATATAGCAATAAACTTTGGAGTATCAAGCCAAAACTTGAGCGATGGCTTTCAAGCTTCAACTCAATTCAACAACAGGAGATAATATTAGCATGCCTACGAATAGGTCACACAAATATCACCCATAGTTATCTATTAAGAGGGGTTAACCCCCCCCCCCCCATGTCATCACTGCAATGCAGTACTTTCAGTAAAACATATCCTTGTTGAATGTCTAAAATATACAAGAGAACACCAAAATCTTTTTACTCCAGCCACAACACAAGACCCCCTTACACTTATTTCACTTTTAGGCAATAAAGCAAATGTCTCAAGCATTTTTACCTTTCTAAAAATGATTAATGTGTACCACCTCCTTTAACTAGTTAAAAACTAATTTGATGGTACTATTTTTTGTGATTATCACTGTCTAACAGGAAATAAAATTAATACTTACCATATGTATGGCGCACTATGGCCATAGGTGCCAATGCACCTAATAAATCTCTAAAACAACAACAACCAAGCAAGTAATATGCCTTTTATTATACCAGTGAAATCTCCTCCAGCAGTGATTGCTACTACTTCAAATAATCCTAGTTCGACTTCAAAAAAGGTTATTCAGGACACATCGATGGATGCAGAGTACTCATCGAAACAGGAAGATCTGATTCAGGAAATATTTGTAGAAGAAGAAGATATGGACTCTGGTCACCCTACCTTTCCAAAAAGAGACAAACCAAAGCCTGAACACCATAAGACAGCCACATCAAGTACAGCTTCTTCTAAATTCAAGTAATGCCTTATATTTTACAGTCGAATTGTAGAGGCTTTTGTGACAACATTGCCATTTGGTACTTAATTAGACGCTACTCTCCAGTTGGTTTCTGTCTGCAGGAAACCTATTTAGCTCCTCAAATGTCCGTTTCCGTAAAAAAACTACTCAATCTATTGAAGAAATCGGAATACATCAGATTCTTCTTGTGCTGGTGTAGCTATTTTGATTAACTCAAAGATCCCTGCTAGCAAAATCATTCTTCAAACCCAGATTGAAGCCGTTGCTATGAGTCTAATTACTCAGATTGCGTTTACACTAGTCTCAGTCTGTCTCCCACAAAATCATGCCCACTCTTATAATGATCTTGAAGAACTTTTAATATAGCTACCTTCCCTGTCTGCTTGCTAGGGGATTTCAATGACCACTACCCTTTATGGGGATCCTCTAAATTAGATAGACATGGCCGACTGATTGAAACTCTACTAGATAAACAAAACCCAACCATTCTTAATAGTGGTGTGCGCACACCCATATACAGTTACGTACTGGACAGACTTCTGCAATTGACCTCTTAATTTGTTCCCCAATACTGTTTGCAGTTATTCAGTGGACTCTGGTCCACTGAATAACTGGAAACAGTATCCTGCCCACGGGATCATCCATAGCAGACCACAGTGGTCTGCTATGGATGATCCCGTGGGCAGTGACCATTTTCCAATTGTTTGTAACCTGCTCACTACACAGCCACCATTAGACCAACCGTTCAGGAAATGGAAATTCTCTAAAACCATTTGTTCCAAATTTCAGTCAGCAGTCACTCTGGATAAAAAAATTATTCAACTACAGTCTATAGATAAAGTTACTGATTATATCACATTCTGTCTTTTTGTTGCAGCTAAATACTCAATTCCATTATGAAATCCCCCAGCCCGATGGCACTTCAACTACTGGTGGAACAAAGAGTGCACAAAAGCAAAGAAGGGAAAAAATAAAGCATTCAATTTATTCCGTCGATCTCCAACTACAGCTAATCTAATTACCTACAAGAAGCTAATGGTAAAAGCATGTTTCATTCAAAGTACAGTTGTGCCTCCGTATCTGCTGATTCGGTATCCGCTGATTCAGTTACCTGCGGTTAACCACAGAAAAAAAAAAAAAAAACTTAATATGTACTACTTGAGTGTCCAATACGATGCTTCCCTTTATTTTTTATGATGTCGATTTTAAATCGAATAGCTTCCCTTTGTCGCATATGATTTGGTGACCAACATTATAATGGTTCTTTAGAGATTTAATTAATGGATGCACTGTTTTCAAACTTTTGAATAATTTAAAGTTGAAATTACAAAATTTGAAAGCACAACTCTTGCGTTTGCTCATCATTTTCATGATTTTTAAACAAAAAAAATAGTTACTATGTATAAAAAAAAAATTCCGATATCCTTGACATAAATAACAAAACAAAATTTGTCCTTTTGCGGTGCGACGGAACACAATCGACACGAAGCACTAAAACAAACTAAACATTTGTTCTCTTTTTTTTTTTTTTTGTGTTTTGAGTGTCAGCGTGAAGACAGCAGGAGTTAGCATTAGTAGAGGCTTATGATGCAAGAAAGCAAGCTTATACAGCATCAGCCAAAGAAAGAAAAAGAAAAAAAAAAACACTTACATTTCACCCCTCCGTTCGTTCGAAATACCTGTCCAGCTGAGCCTTAAATTTATTTAGGCTATCAACTTCCACAACAAGGAATGGAAGTCTGTTCCACCAACCAACTACCTGCTGGCTAAAGGCAAATTTTCACACATCTATCCTACATCTGTCTTTCCTCAATTTGAATTTATTCCCTCTCATTCTGAGAAAGAGGAAGAATCCCATCGGATCACCTCGCCTGTGCCTAGTCTCCAGACACTGTAATTTGCAAAACTTAAGAGTTGCAAGATAATAGGTACACTAATCTCACAATGACGACTTGTAACGCCGGTTCTTGTCGTTTATTTACAACTTGAAATATCTGTTTATATCTATTCTAGTTATTACTTGAATTTTATGACTTCTGGTTGATTTTTTTTTTTCTTCTTCTTCAATTTGGAGTCTTGAAGTCTCCCAGTAAGTCGAGTCTGCTGTACTTTATTATTATTGTATTTAATGTTGGTAATGTCCTACTTTGTGTTTAATTTATCAATTAAACTTTATTATACATATGTATGTACAAGAAAATCATGTTATATATGGGATCAGCAGGTGTTCGCTTATATCCACGGTTTCAGTCATCCGCGGTAGGTCTTGTAACGTGTATCCTCCATGGATACGGGAGTCTTATCGTATTACATTATATTAAGGGAGGCGGCAAAGCAACTAAGCAAACCCTTAGTCATAATTATGAGAGCATCCTTGGACTCAGGGGAGGTCCCCACAGACTGGAGATGTGCAAATGTATCCCCAATTCACAAAGTGGGATCGAAGGGTGACACGAGTAATTACAGGCCAGTTAGTTTAACTTCTCTTCTGGTTAAAATAATGGAGTCACTGGTTAAAGATGCATTAAAGATGATGAAAGACTATTGTACAAATTGGAGCAGAATGGTATTAAGGGTAAGTTGCTACAATGGATAAAAGGATGGTTAAGTGGGAGAAGAAAGAGGGTGGTAATCAATGGGTGCTGCTCTTCGTGGACTAATGTTATTAGTGGAGTCCCACAGGGTTCGGTGTTGGTTACAACAGTTTTGTAAATATACAAAACTGTTGTTTTATATATTTATCAATGATATTGATGAAAGCATATCAGGCTTAATGTTGAAGTTTGCAGATGATACAAAGGTTGGCAGGGTTGTTAATGACAATAATGGCAGTGTGCTACTGCAACAGGATCTAGATAATTTGGGCAGATGGGCTAAGAAGTGGCAACTGAAGTTTAACCTTGACAAATGCAAAGTACTGCATATGGGTAGAAGTAACCCCAGAGAAACGTACCAACTGTGTGGTACTACACTTAAGGTGGTAGAAAATCAAAAAGACCTGGGAGTAATTGTACAGTCAGATATGAAGTTTTCTGAGCAATGCAGACAGGCTGCCAGGGCAGGTCATGGGGTATTGTCAATGATATATAGGAATTTTGCTAACAGGGAGAAGGAGGTGATTGTCCCTCTGTATAAGGCAATGGTCAGGCCACACCTTGAGTACTGTGTACAGGTCTGGAGGCCTCATTTTAGGAAGGATGTCGATTTACTTGAGCGTGTACAGAGAAGGGCAACAAGATTGGTGAGAGGAATGAAGGGATCATCTTACCAAGAGAGGCTTAAATTCTGCAAATTGCAGTGGCTGGAGACTAGGCACCTGCGCGGTGATCTGATTGAGATATATAAGGCCTTGAATGGGTTGAGCACGCCGAATTCTGATGGGATCCTTCCACTTGTTCAGATTACGAACCTAAGGGGGCATAAATTCAAATTAAGAAAAGACAGATGTAGAATAGATGTGCGGAAATTTGCCTTTAGCCAGTGGGTGGTTAATTCCTCTAACAAACTTCCATCTGTTGTTGTGGAAGTTGATAGGTTGAATAAATTTAAGGAGGAACTGGACAGTCATTTGGAGGGAATGGTGTGTTTTTTTTTTTTGTTTTTTTTTGGCTGATGCTGCATAAGCTCATACACTTGCTTTCTTGCATCAAATGCCGCTACTACTACATTCAATAATACAACTCATGACATCAACTTAAGTGAGTTGAGATAAACAGTACATAATAGGAAAAAAACATTTCTGAAATCAGAATTAAAAAAACAGCTATTAGTTTGTAAACATTGAAAATCATGCAGAGTGTATTATAAGCCAAAAAACAAATAAACTGTAACTTCTAACAAAATCTTATTAATCAGGTCTTGATTAATTGTACTCTTTGATTATCTGGTGATGTCATATCCCACAAAATAACTGTGCATGTATCTACCAAGAAATTTTGTTCATATTCTTGCCCTGGAAAGATTGTGCAAGGCTCAAGGGGTAGAATTTTTTTCAGCCTGGACTGTACTTGTTAACAGGAGAGATTGCTTCTACAGGGATGGGATACACTTAAATAGAAAGGGTGCAAGAATATTTGCTGATGCTATCGAGGCAGTGTTAGGTGGGTCGGAAAACTGCTAGCACGGGGGGAGACAAAGACCAATAGATTGACAGTAGCCACTGGCAGAGGTGAAAGAGATTCTTGCACTGCTTCTATTAGAATGAGCAGAAGCTTGAAAAACAAAATGCATGATATTTCAGAGACTGCTGGGAGCCATTGCGGTACAAGTAAACACATGGGTTGTGTTAGGGTAGCTAAGAATAGAAACAGGTGCAGGTATACTTGCGTGTACACCAGTGCTAGGAGTTTAGTAAATAAATTTGATGAATTTGAGGTATTGCTCAAAACATCAAAGGCAGATATTGTTGGGATATCAGAGGCGTGGTGTCACACAGATATAAGGGATGCAGAAATGCAATTTGGGGAGTACAACGTCTACAGAAAGGATAGACAGGATAGGAAGGGGGGAGGGCTTATGCTATTAGTTAAGAAACACATAAAAACCAAGGAAGTGGCCAGTCGACATCGCTGGACAGTGCAGTGTTGAGTCAGTTTGGTGTGACATAAGCATTGGGAGATCAAAATTGAGAGTAGGAGTGTGCTATAGGCCTAATGACTCTGATGAGTATAATAAGAAACTGTACAGGGAAATAGAGTGGGCCAGTAAATCAGAGAGTCTTATAATGGGAGATTTTAATTTCCCAGATATTGACTGGAATTTGGGGGCTGGTCACTCACACACTAGCAGGGCTTTTGTGGATTTATTGGATGATTGTTTTCTACATCAGCATGTTCGGGAGGCAACTAGAGGGAGTAATACTCTTGATTTGATTATCAGCAGTGATTCTTCATGCATTAAGAATCTGCAGATAAATGAACCACTAGGTGGCAGCGATCACAGTGTGCTGAAGTGGGATTTACTCAAAGAGGTAACTACCATTAGGGGTAAATGGAAGGGATATTGCTTCCGTAAAGGCGACTACGATGGACTGAGACAGTATTTAAATTCTATACAGTGGGACCAACTGATGATGTTACCAACAGCAAATTCAAAATGGGAAGCATTCAAAGAATTAATCTTGGAAGCTACTAGGCCTTACATACCAACTAAGAAATATTGTTCAAGGTTTAGGCCAAAATGGATGTCAGATGAACTAATGAGGCATATGGCAGAGAAGAAAAATGCATGGGATACTTACAAATTAACACATGACACAGAAGCCTATGAGAGATACAACTTGATATGCAACCAAGTTACAAAGGAGGTTAGGCAGGCGAAGGCAGATTACGAGAAATCCTTGGCAAGGGATGCAAAGAAAAACAGCTTAGAGTTCTTTACTTATGTAAACTCTAGAAGGAAGGGGATGAATCAGATTGGTCCACTTGATATTGATGAGTCAACTGTTGATGACCCTGCTCAGGTAGCTAACAAACTAAATGAATATTTTGCATTGACATTCACACATGAGGAGTTATTCAGCGAGGGGAATGCCAGAGGTGTATTCAACTCTAGCAGTAAGCTACAGAATCTTGAAATAACTGGGAGTAAAGTGGAGGAGAAACTGTTGAAGATAAACACAAGAAAGGCACCTGAGGTGGATGGGATCTATCCAGTTATATTAAAGGAGGCAGCAAAGGAAGTAAGCAGACCCTTAGCCATAATTATGAGGGCTTCCTTGGACTCAGGGGAGGTACCCATAGACTGGAAATGTGCAAATGTGACCCCAGTTCACAAAGGAGGATCAAAGGCTGACACAAGTAATTATAGATCTGTGAGCTTAACTTCTCTTCCAGGAAAATTAATGGAGGCACTGGTTAAAGAAGCACTGCAGGATCATTTAGACAAGACTTCAGTTATAGCTCGGACACAGCATGGTTTTGTGAAGGGGAATTCTTGCCTGACCAATTTGATTGGATATTATGATGCAGTCGCAAAAGAACTGGATGCAGGGAATAGCTTTGATATTATATACTTGGATCTTAGAAAGGCTTTTGATACTGTTGCACATGGAAGACTACTACACAAATTGGAGCAGTGTGACATTGGAGGCAAGTTGCTGCTATGGATAAAGGGGTGGTTGAGGGGGAGAAGACAGAGAGTGGTAATCAATGGGCACTGCTCATCGTGGACTAATGTTATTAGTGGAGTCCCTCAGGGCTCAGTGTTGGGTCCATTATTGTTTTCTGTATTTATAAATGATATTGATGATGGTATATCAAGCTTAATGTCCAAGTTTGCAGACGATACAAAGGTTGGCAGGGTTGTCAAGGACACTACTGACACTATGCTGCTGCAACAGGATCTGGAAAGGTTGAGCAGATGGGCTGAGAGGTGGCAAATGAAGTTTAACATTGACAAATGTAAAGTACTACACATGGGAAACAGCAACCCCAGAGCAACATATCAACTCTGTGGTACTACACTGACAGTGGTAGAGAATGAAAGGGACTTGGGGGTGGTTGTGCAGGCAGATATGAAGTTCTCTGAGCAGTGCAGATGGGCTGCAAGAGTAGCTCATGGAGTATTGTGAATGATATACAGGAATTTTTCCAGCAGGGATAAGGAGGTGATTATTCCCTTGTATAAGGCAATGGTCGGGCCACACCTAGAGTACTGTATACAGGTCTGGAGGCCTCATTTCAAGAAGGATGTAGAGCTGCTGGAACGAGTACAGAGAAGGGCAACAAGATTAGTGAATGGAACAAAGGGGTGCTCTTACGAAGAAAGGCTTAAGTTTTGAAAATTACAGTGTCTGGAGACTAGGCACCAGCGAGGTGATCTGATAGAGGTGTATAAAGCCTTGAATGGTTTAAGCATGCTCATTGCTGATGGGATTCTTCCTCTAGCTCAGAATAATCACCTGAGAGGGCATAAATTCAAATTGAGGAAAGACAGATGTAGGATAGACGTGCGGAAATTTGCCTTTAGCCAGCGGGTGGTTGGTTGGTGGAACAGACTTCCATCCCTTGTAGTGGAGGTTGATAGCCTAAATAAGTTTAAGGCTCAGCTGGACAGGTATTTTATAACGGGTATTTATAACGAACAGAGGGGTGAAGTGGAAGTGGGTTTTTTTTTTTTTTTTTTTTGGCTGATGCTGCATATGCTTGCTTTCCTGCATCAAATGCCTCTACTAATGCTAATGCTAATGTAAAATGACCTCTTGTGTACTGATATGACATTCATTTCATCTAAAGGAATAATCAAATGTCATTTGATATAGCTCTTTGCCAGTCTGTTTTCAAAAAAAAAAATTGTTTCCTACAAAATCAAACTGGAATTTTCTACAACCAAATCCCAGATTGTACAGAACTGGTTGTTCATTGCATAATGAACAACCTCTTATCTTATAATTGTGTTATCTGTCAGTGGTTAAAAATGATCTATTAAATATTGATTGCTGGAACAAACTTCCATCTGGAAGTTTGTTCCAGTTGTGGAAGTTGATAGCTTAAATAAATTCAAGGCAGAACTAGACAAACATTTGGAATGAATGGATCAGTGAAATGGGAAGAGTTTTTTTTTTTTTTTTTTTTTTAGCTGATCCTGTATAAGCTTGCTTTCTTGCATCATGTGCCTCTACTAATGCTAATGCTAAAAAATGCTAAAAGGCAAGCCAAGAAAGATTCTTGGACTCGGTTCACATCTACTGTCAATAGGAATACTGACTCCAGATTAATATGGAAGAATTAGGCAGCTTTCCTGGAAGTTTCCAATCATCCCTTCCCCAATTCTTTCCTGCAATGGGCAAAAACTCTCTGCTCCTCTAGATATAGCAAATGCCTGCATCAAACTACACTCCGAATTTCCAGAAAATTAAGATCGTCAATGAACAGAGACCCATCAACTTTCGAACCTCACTATCACTTCCGTATAATCAGCCTCTTCAATATTATGAACTTTTGCAGGCCGTCCGAACAACACAAAACAGTTCCGCTGGGCCAGATGGCATATATTATGTCATGCTGCAGCATCTCGATGACAAAAACTTACAACTGCTGCTAGTCTTCTTTAACCGGATCTTACTGGAAAATATTTATCCAACCTCTTGGCACCATGCCATAGGTTTGGCCTTTTTGAAACCTGGAAAAGATCTCTCCAGTCCTAATATTTACAGGCCAATCTCTCTGTCAAGTTGCCTTGGTAAAATTCATGAAATAATGATCCACAGTTGACTCGTTTGAATCATTGAAACTCAACATCTACTGAGTAATTGTCAACATGGCTTTTTGCAAAAACAGGTCCTCCTTAGATCTGATGATCAAAGCTGAATCTGAAATTTGCAATGCCTTTGTGAAAAATGGACACCTTGTTATGGTCTCCACAGATATAGAGAAGGCATTTTGGATATTAGAGAAGGCAAATTGGATATTACCTGGTAGTATGGCATTCTCAGTGACCTTCTTGATCTTAGTTTATGAGGCAACCTGCCTATATTTATTAGAAACTTTCTCCAGAGCCACTCTTTCCAGGTTCGATACCAAAACTCCTTTTCCTCTACATTCTTGCAGGAAGAAGGAGTACCACAGGTGTCAGCATTGAGTGCAACCTTATTTGCCCTTAGAATTGATTCCATTACAAAAGAACTCCCAAATACTGTGTGGGCATATCATTATGCTGATGACCTTTCTATTTCTTGCCATTCTCAGAACATGAGATCTGTTGAGCGGCAATTGCAGATGTCCCTCAGTAAAGTACAAAAGTGGGCTGAGCTCAATGGATATCGTCTTTCCCTTCAGAAAACAGTTGCGATCCACTTTTTCAATCAACGTAAACTGCATATAGACCCTGTACTTCGGATATCAAACTCCACCATTCCAATTGCCAAAAATATCAGATTCTTGGGATTGATCCTTGACAGCAAGTTAAACTTCTTTGCACACATTAAATTAATACATACTACCTGTCTGAAAAAGCTGAACATGCTAACGTTCTTTATTTGCCCTGTCTTGGGGAGCAGGTTGTACAACTTTGTTGCTCTTGTATAGAGCACTGATTAGATCCCGTTTGGATTATGCTGCCCCAGTTTATGATTCTACCTGAAAGAGTGTATTATGCTGGCCCGATCCTGTACAACACAATGCGCTGTGGGTTGCTCTTGGTGCTTATAGGACATCTCCAACCTATAGACCGGAGCAATATGACCTTAGTTGCTAATGCTCCTAAAAACCAAATAACAACAACCAACCTATAGTCTATATATTGATGCCCATGAGCCCCCTCTGTACCTCTGCAGAAAAATGTTACTACTAAAATATGCAGCCAAAATACAAAATTGTTCTGTGCACCCCATTCAGCCATACCTCTTTAATCTACCATTTTGCAGTCTCTATAGAAATAAACCAAGTAAAGTATGACCAGCAGGCCTACGGCCCCTTGAAATATCACAAAATTGGAATGTTCCTCTCTGCAATAGGCAGCAGATAAAGGATTATTTTCACTCACCCACCATGGACTCCCTTTCCTCAACCAACCTGTGATACTTATTTTCTCCAATGGCAAAAGAATCGTCTACCGACTCGGAATGTGCGACAACTCCTTGCTAGCCATGTTCAAAACTATTTCAACTTCTTACCAATATATATGGATGGTTCCAAATCTCATTTAATTGTTGGAACAGCAGTGGTGTTTTCCTCTGCTATCATGTATAAAGCCTTGAATGGTTTGAGCATGCTCAATGCTGATGGGATTCTTCCTCTTGCTCAGAATAATCACCTGAGAGGGCATAAATTCAAATTGAGGAAAGACAGTTGTAGGATAGATGTGCAAAAGTTCTTTTGTTGTGGATGTTGATAGCCTAAATAAATTTAAGGCTGAGCTGGACAGGTATTTAGAATGAACGGAGGGGTGAAACTGGAGTGTTTTTTTTTTTTTTGGCTGATGCTGCATAAGCATGCTTTCTTGCATTGTATGCCTCTACTAATGCTAATATCAACTTCTCTTCCACCTGAGTATAGCAACTTTTCAGCTGAACTATTTGTAATACATTTTTATCTCTAGAAATTTTGACTCTTCACCCATCTGCAAAATATTTAATTTATACCAACTCTCTCAGCTGAGTTAGAGCAATGCACAATCCCTCTCATAAGGATCACCCTGTTTTAAATCAAATCAGGAATTTGCTGTTGAAAATTGAAGACCTTCAGCAACTACCAAGTTTTGCTGGATTCCAGCGCATTCAGGCATTAAAGGAAATGAACTGGCTGATATTTCTGCTAAAAATCCATCAACCTCTGTCTTTATTCCAGCCTCTGATTATAATATCATAATTCAAACAGCATACCCTGCACAGTGTACAGAGCTATGGTATAACCAAACAAATAATAAACTTTTCCAGTTGAAACAGGACCCAAAATTTTTGCACTCAAGCATTGAGACAGTTTGGCGAGAAGAAGTGGTACTTGCACGGATTAGAATAGGGCATACTCATCTGATTCACTTCCATTTATTCACAGGCATTGATCCTCCTCAGTGTCCACACTGCTCTGAACATCTAACAGTCAAGCATATTTTGATTGACTGTTCACATTATGAACAAAATCAGATTGCAATATTTCATTCTCTGGCTAATCTCCGAGAACTGAGAATAGGAATGTATGAACAACTATGATTAGTTTCTGAGCTGAAATGAAATTGAACTGGCTTCATATTAATTATTTTTTAACATTCCTATGAATTGGTACACTATAGCCACAGCAGCTTGTGTGCCATTAAGCACCCACCCACCCACCCACACACACATGAATATGAACCAAAGGCAGTACTAGAGACCCCA
Organism: Mastigoproctus giganteus; assembly: GCF_048544385.1. Classification (NCBI taxonomy): domain Eukaryota; kingdom Metazoa; phylum Arthropoda; class Arachnida; order Uropygi; family Thelyphonidae; genus Mastigoproctus; species Mastigoproctus giganteus. Next base: position 140,996,559 of record NC_143577.1, read on the forward strand.
CCCACAAGATATATTTTGCATCTACATTCACACATGAGGAGTTATTCAGGTAGAGGAATGCCATAGATGAAGTAAACACTGGCAGTGAGCTAGATGATCTTGTAATAATTGAGAGTAAAGTGGAGGAGAAATTGTTGAAGATAAATACAAGAAAGGCACCTGGGGTGGATGGTATCTATCCAGCTGTATTAAAGGAGGCAGCAAAGGAAGTAAGCAAACCGTTAGCCATAATTATGAGAGCTTCTTTGGACTCGGGGGAGGTACCCACAGACTGGAGATGTGCAAATGTAACCCCAATTCTCAAAGGAGGATCAAAGGCTGACACAAGTAATTATAGACCTGTGAGTTTAACTTCTGTTCCAGAAAAATTAATGGAAGCACTGGTTAAAGAGGCACTGCAGGGATCATCTTGACAAGAATTCAGTTATAGCTCAGACACAGCATGGTTTTGTTAAGGGAAGGTCTTGCAAGACCAATTTGATTGGATACTATGGTGTAGTCACAAAAGAACTGGATGCAGGGAATAACTTTGATATTATATATTTGGATCTTAGAAAGGCTTTTGATACTGTTGCGCATGGAAGACTGCTGCACAAATTGGAGAAGTGTGGCATTGGAGGCAAATTGCTGCTATGGATAAAGGGATGGTTGAGTGGCAGAAGACAGAGAGTGGTAATCAATGGACACTGCTCAACGTGGACTAATGTTATTAGTGGAGTTCCTCAGGGTTCAGTGTTGGGTCCATTGTTGTTTTCTGTATTTATAAATGATATTGATGATGGTGTATCAGGCTTAATGTCCAAGTTTGCAGACGATACCAAGGTTGGCAGGGTGTTAAGGACACTACTGATACTATGCTGCTGCAACAGGATCTGGAAAGGTTGAGCAGATGGGCTGAGAGCTGGCAAATGAAGTTTAACATTGACAAATGTACTACATATGGGAAACAGCAACCCCAGAGCAACGTATCAACTCTGTGCTACTACACTGACAGTGGTAGAGAATGAAAAGGACTGGAGGTAATTGTGCAGGTAGATATGAAGTTCTCTGAGCAGTGCAGATGGGCTGCAAGAGTAGCTCATGGTGTCTTATCAATGATAAACAGGAATTTTTCTAGCAGGGATAGGGAGGTGATTATTCCCTTGTATAAGGCAATGGTCAGGCCACACCTTGAGTACTGTATACAGGTCTGGAGGCCTCATTTCAAGAAGGATGTAGAGCTGCTGGAATGAGTACAGAGAAGGGCAACAAGGTTAGTGAACGGAACGAAGGGTTGCTCTTACGAAGAAAGGCTTAAATTTTGCAAATTACAGTGTCTGGAGACTAGGCACCGGCGAGGTGATCTGATAGAGGTGTTGAATGGTTTGAGATGCTCAATGCTGATGGGATACTGCCTCTTGCTCAGAATAATCACCTGAGAGGGCATATATTCAAATTGAAGAAAGACAGATGTAGGATAGATGTGCGGAAATTTGCCTTTAGCCAGCGGGTAGTTGGTTGGTGGAACAGACTTCCATCCCTTGTTGTGGAAGTTGATAGCCTAAATAAATTTAAGGCTCAGCTGGACAGGTATTTTGAACGAACGGAGGGGTGAAGTGGAAGGTTTTTTTTTTGGCTGATGCTGCATAAGCTTGCTTTCTTGCATCATATGCCTCTGCTAATGCTAATATCCAGCACAACAAATCGGATTTAACCCTTGTCGACAGTCAGGAAAAGGCTACCTGTTTGATTGGCATAGCTGTACCGAACAGTAGCAAACTCTAGAAAAATCACGAGGAAAAGATCAGAAGGTACACAAACCTAAGACAGGAGTTTTTTTTTTTTTTTTTTTATTACTCCAAAACAGCCTAAGACTTACAGAGGAGGAAAATAACAATAATAGTACAGATACATTTACAATCAATATTTAAAGACTAAATGCACTTGGCGTAATTCCATATGGGTTTAAATTAACTATATAATATTGGTATAAGTACACCATAGTTAACGCATAAAATTAAATTACGTATGTAGTGTAATAGCATTTAAAGATTAAATGCACAAGGCATTTGGCATCTCTCATATTGTGGAATTAACTTTGGAACTGTGATGGCATGTTTGCATTACCAGGATACCTGCCCACCCACTGATGAAAGGCCAACAAGCTTTGAAACGGTGCAGTCTGTGTGGCTGTCCCACTGAGAATAAGTAACAGTAGTCTTCTCTACTAGAGAAGCATTACTCTAAGTAGTGCAATACCTGGTATCTCATTGTGAAGGTAGCCGCAATATGAGATATGACTAAAACGATGTCTTTACATTACATGCGTAGTTTAATTTTATGGGTTAGCTATGGTGTATCTACACCGATATTATATATTTACAATCAATAAATAAGTGGAATATAATGCAGCATATACAACAGAATATAATATATTACAAGAAGAGATTTCCATTTAGACAGACTGAATGATGAAAGAGATGTGTATTTCTAACAACACCTTTGTCTTTTAATTTTATTGTTTGATCATAATTTATAGTTAACTATAAAAGATTAGCATATTTTTAAAATTATTATTTTATTTATTATTTTTATTAATGTTTTTTTATATGTTAATTTATTAAATTATTTATTATTATTATTATTTTTTTTTCTATTCAAGAAAAAGAAATCCACATTAGATATCTACATTTTGATTTCAAAGTTAATACATAGAGCATACACAACAGAATATAATACATATTACAAGAAGAGATTTGCATTTAGACAGACTCAATGATGAAAGAGATTTGTATTTCTAACAACACCTTTGTGTTGTTAGAAATAACTTTAGACCAGGATATGAGTTAGGGATTATTTTTTTAGTTTTGATTATAGAACCTTGTTATTTCTCTTTTGATATTGATATCTTCAGCTAGAATATCAGTGTTAAATTCAGATCAAAGAGATGTGCCATATGCAACAAGTAACAACTATCCCGATAACTGTGTCAACTGCTGGTATGGTGCCAAAGACCCTACATAACAGTCTAGCAACAATAGGTCTCCCAAAGAACACCTGCAAAGAACTCCAGAAATTTACAGTCGTGAATACTTGTAGGATAGTCAGAGAGTTCCTCGACCAACAATAACACCAGACGTAACAACCACCCTGTGCACTTGGTAGCAAGTGCACAGGGTGGTTGATTTCCACCCTGTTTTGGTGGATCCACCAAATCAGGGAGGAATAATATAAGAACAACAAAAATAATAATAATTGTTTGTACTCCAGCATGAGCAGATGTCAGGTTTTACAGTTAATAATCATGACAGTAAATACAATTATTACTGCATTTAGTACAAAATGTATTTATTATCAAAAGGCCAGAAGAGTTTGTAACTAATCATCATGATAGTGAATACAATTGTTATTGTATTTAGTAGTTACATGAACTGAATTATGGTCGAGTGTAACTTCATATGCTATTGTACTTCCGCAGTAACCACTCATTTATGTCAGGCCTAAATAAATAAACTTTCTTGTTATACTGCAGAAATAAGTTTTGAGTTTATATTTTGTGTTTTTGATGTTTTCTTTTTTATTTATTTATTTTTTCTTTTTTATCATTGAAAACAAAATATAAAATATCACAACATTTTTAAATATTCAGATTTTTCATTAAAAAGTATTTCAATTCATTAATAAAAGGTCGAATATTGGTATACTCCAAACTGGATAAAAAAAAAAAAAAAATAGGCCTATCATCTTTAGGGCAGCATGAACATTTTTGTTACAGTTGGCAGTCCAAGTGCTGCTGAATTAATTTTTAAACCCACTGCTATTGTTTACAAAAACAAAAATAGCTAGTTAATTGATAAATCTTCAAGATAGAGATATCAATTAAATATATGTTATTCTGATGTTACACCCCCCCCCCCCCCTTGCAAAAATAATAAGTGGTTGAGGTGGGATATTAAGTTATAAGTTACATATGAAATTTAAATTTATTTATACCATGGACATCTTATATAATATTCTATTTCTCTGTTTGACCAGCTTTGAAGCACTCCCCTTCGAAGCGTAAAGGAGCCTCTGTACGCCACAAAACTTGTTTATCTAATGAAGCAGAAATGCAGAAACGGGATGTTTCGATTGTAAAATATCAAGCTGCTGAATGTGAACAATTTGAAGTCAAAACAGGTAATATTTTACTTTCAGTTTCTCTCATATAATATAGTGATTCTCAGCTGAAAATTCTGTAGTACTTCCAGCTGAGAATGGCATCCCTTTTCAAGTTTAATGGGTTTTAAGTTTAAAGTTTTCATTGTCAGTGTTGCAAATTGACAAAAGTTAAAATCACTAAGAGAATATTATCTATTATACATAAAAATAAGCATAATAAACCCATGAGTGCTGTCCCTTGTATCCTGCTTTAAATTGAAAAACTTGATATTCATTCAAGAATCATATAAAAACTTTATTTTTGTAATTACAGAGAGGGAGCTGTAAAATCTGTCATTTTACAATTTCGAATTCTAAAAAATTTGCCATATTTTCACTAATTCATTAAACTTTATAACTTACTGTGAATGCTCTTCCAAATTACAGCTATTTGACTGGTCATTTAGAACAGCTTTAGAAGAGCTGAAAGCAAAGAAAACATAGAAAATTCCCAGGACAGTTAAAAAAATGATTTCTCTTTTCCATAAACAGCTACTTGCTGATATGACAGATGACAGAATAAATCTGTCATCTGTCATGTCAGACAGATTTATAACAAGTGACAGATTTATTCTGTGATTTGTTATAAATGACAACCAAGGTGTTAGCAATATCAGTGGCAAATGATGCAAGAAAGCAAGCTTATACAGTATTTCACCAATTTCAGCTATTCATTCTCTCCAATAGTTTCTCTAGTTCTTTCTTTATTTAAGCCATCAACTTCCAGCAATCAACCACCCACCAGCTATGGGAAACCTTCTGCATATCTGTTTTGCAACTGTCCTTCCTCAATTTGAATTTGAATTTCAATTTGTGCACCCTCATGTGTGGTCTCAAGAAGAGGAAGAATTCCATCAAAATTGAGCTTGCTCAGTCCATTCAAAGCTTTAAACATATCAATCAGATGATCACTTTTCAGGTGCCTAGTCTCTAAATTCTGAGTTTGCCAAACTGAAGCCTTTCTTGGTAAGAGTACCGCCTTGTTTCTCTCACCAATCTCGTTGTCCTTCTCGGTACTCATTCTAGCAGCTCCACATCCTTCCTAAAATGAGGCCTCCAGACCTTTATCCAAGATGTGGCCTGACCATTGCCTTATACAATGGGTTAATCACCTCCTTATCCATGCTAGCAAAATTCCTGAATATCATTTAAAAAACCCCATGATCTTTTCTGGCAGCCTGTCTGCATTGCTCAGATAACTTAATATCAACTGCACAATTATCCCCAGGTCTTTTTCATTTTTGACTATCCTGAGTGTAGTACCACACATTTGGTACATTATCTGGGGTTACTGTTAGTGAGCAGTAACCCCAGAGTAATGAACCAAATGTGTGGTACTACTACCCATATGCAGTATTTTGTATTTATCAATGTTAAACTGGTATTGGAGCTAAGCATTTTTGAACTTTCTGCTCCTTTCAGTTGAAGGATCTGCATTAAAAAAAAAGAGCAATTAAGATTCTAATTGTTTGGCTAAGTTTATGCTTTTCAGTATAAATTTTAATATAAATTTTTGATATAAATTTTTTTTATGCTGTAAACACCTTGTTTTTAATTTTATTTATACTTAATTTATTTTATATAACATACACTGCATTGGGACTACCACGTCCATACTTTGTGTGAAGTTATACTGCTTTCACTTTTTGATCCCACTTGATTTATTCTTAAATTTCTTCTCTTCCACAGTTATGGACAAGCTTAGAAACACAGTCCTTGATGCACGATCAGGTGTAGTCCCCTGATGAAATACCTGATCATGTATCAATATTTATTTAGGCTAACAAAGGACCACAAAGCCAATCACCGAATTTCAATCATTAGACAAATCGCTGCAAAGGTGACCCGATCAAAAGATCAGTCAGCCATCTAATCCACAGATCGAACGGCCAATGCACAGGATTGATAACAGTGGTCCTTATGCAGTGAAATATCCTTTCTATACACATTGTACTCCCCATGTGTATAGAAAGGATAGACAGGACAGGAGGGGAGGAGGGGTTATGCTATTAGTTAAAAAACACATAAAATCCAAGGAAGTGAAGCCAGTCGACATTGATGGACAGGGCAGTGTCGAGTCAGTTTGGTGTGACATAAGCATAGGTAAATCAAAATTGAGAGTAGGAGTGTGCTATAGGCCTAATGACTCTGATGAGTATAATAAGATACTGTACAGGGAAATAGAATGGGCCAGTAAATCAGAGAGTCTTATAATGGGGGATTTTAATTTCCCAGATATTGACTGGAATTTGTGGGTTGGTCACTCACACACTAGCAAGGCTTTTGTGGATTTATTGGATGATTGTTTTCTACACCAGCATGTTCGGGAGGCAACTAGAGGGAGTAATACTCTTGATCTGATTATCAGTAGTGATTCTTCATGCATTAGGAATCTGCAGATAAGGGAACCACTGGGTGGCAGTGATCACAGTGTGCTGAAGTGGGATTTACTCAAGGAGGTAACTACCATCAGAGGTAAAGGGAAGGGTTTTTGCTTTCGTAAAGGCGACTATGATGGTCTGAGACAGTATTTAAATTCTATACAGTGGGACCAACTGATGATGTTACCAACAGCAAATTCAAAATGGGAAGCATTCAAGGAACTAATCTTGGAAGCTACCAGGCTTTACATACCAACCAAGAAATATTGTTCAAGGTTCAGGCATAAATGGTTGTCAGATGAACTAATGAGACATATGGCAGAGAAGAAAAATGCATGGGATACATACAAATTAATGGGTGACATGGAAGCCTATGATAGATATAAGTTGGTCTGTAACCAAGTCACAAAGGAGATTAGGCAGGCAAAGGCAGATTATGAGAAATCCTTGGCAAAGGATGCAAAGAAAAACAGAAAAGAGTTCTTTACCTATTTAAACTCAAGAAGGAAAGGGATGAATCAGATTGGTCCACTTGATGTTGATGGTTCAACAGTTGAGGATCCAGCTCAGGTGGCTAACAATCTAAATGAGTATTTTGCATCTACATTCACACATGAGGAGTTATTCAGGAAGGGGAATGTCGTAGGTAAAGTAAACGTTGGCAGTGAGCTAGATTATTTTCTAATAACTGAGAGGAAAGTGGAGGAGAAATTGTTGAGGATAAACATAAAAAAAAAAGGCACCCGGGGTGGATGGGATCTATCCAGTTATATTAAAGGAGGCAGCAAAGGAAGTAAGCAAACCCCTAGCCATAATTATGAGAGCTTCTTTGGACTCAGGGGAGGTACCCATGCACTGGAGATGTGCAAATGTAACCCCAATTCACAAAGGAGGATCAAAGGCTGACACAAGTAATTATAGACCTGTTAGTTTAACTTCGGTTCCAGGAAAATTAATGGAAGGACTGGTTAAAGAAGCACTGCAGGATCATCTGGACAAGAATTCAGTTATAGCTCAGACACAGCATAGTTTTGTTAAGGGCAGGTCTTGTCTGACCAATTTGATTGGATACTATGATGTAGTCACAAAAGAACTGGATGCAGGGAATAACTTTGATATTATATATTTGGATCTTAGAAAGGCTTTTGATACTGTTGCGTATGGAAGACTGCTGCACAAATTGGAGAAGTGTGGCATTGGAGGCAAATTGCTGCTATGGATAAAGGGATGGTTGAGTGGCAGAAGACAGAGAGTGGTAATCAATGGGCACTGCTCAACGTGGACTAATGTTATTAGTGGAGTTCCTCAGGGTTCAGTGTTGGGTCCATTGTTGTTTTCTGTATTTATAAATGATATTGATGATGGTGTATCAGGCTTAATGTCCAAGTTTGCAGACGATACCAAGGTTGGCAGGGTTGTTAAGGACACTACTGATACTATGCTGCTGCAACAGGATCTGGAAAGGTTGAGCAGATGGGCTGAGAGGTGGCAAATGAAGTTTAACATTGACAAATGTAAAGTACTACATATGGGAAACAGTAACCCCAGATCAACGTATCAACTCTGTGGTACTACGCTGACAGTGGTAGAGAATGAAAAGGACCTGGGGGTAATTGTGCAGGCAGATATGAAGTTCTCTGAGCAGTGCAGACGAGCTGCAAGAGTAGCTCATGGTGTCTTGTCAATGATATACAGGAATTTTTCTAGCAGGGACAGGGATGTGATTATTCCCTTGTATAAGGCATTGGTCAGGCCACGCCTTGAGTACTGTATACAGGTCTGGAGGCCTCATTTCAAGAAGGATGTAGAGCTGCTGGAACGGGTACAGAGAAGGGCAACAAGATTAGTGAATGGAACAAAGGGTTGCTCTTACGAAGAAAGGCTTAAGTTTTGCAAATTACAGTGTCTGGTGACTAGGCATCGGCGAGGTGATCTGATAGAGGTGTATAAGGCTTTGAATGGCTTGAGCATGCTCAATGCCGATGGGATTCTTCCTCTTGCTCAGAATAATCACCTGAGAGGGCATAAATTCAAATTGAGGAAGGACGGATGTCGGATAGATGTGCGGGCAGTTGGTTTGTGGAATAGACTCCCATCGCTTGTTGCTGAAGTTGATAGCCTAAACAAATTTAAGGCTCAGCTGGACAGGTATTTCGAACGATCGGAGGGGTGAAATGGGAGTAATGGTTGTTTTTTTTTTTTTTTTTTTGGCTGATGCTGAATAAGCTTGCTTTCTTGCATCATATGCCTCTACTAATGCTAATGCTAATATAAAAAATAGAACAGATACAGGCACTCCAAAGTAAGGCCACACCACTGACAAAATTTAAGCTTAACCAGATTTATCGCCAAATAATAAACTATAGAGGGTGGCACGACTGCAGCATTAGCAAATCAGCCTAATACTGCTATATGATATACATACATTTGAATAATGAACAGTAGTTGAAAACAAAATTATTAATAAAAAAATAAATTAAAATACAAATAATAATACAAATAAAAAAGGTAAAGCAAACATCAGAGGCTGCAAAATGCATATTCCTCACATGATACTTGAAATATAACTAAAATAAAATAAAACTAAAAAATAATAAAATTAAAATAAAACTCATGCCAGTAGCATGTCAAAAAAGTAGAGCAAAAATAGTCAAATTAAACATAATAATCAAAACAACAAGGAAAGAAGAGAAAAAAAGGTACCAAAACTAAAAATATTGTAGCAAAAACTCTAAGATAATTTACAAAATCTAAATAGAGAATAATCAATTAAATTTGGATATCAATTACATAGAAATATAACAGCGCCTTCCTCGATGGTGCCAAGTCCAAATTACGCGAAATATCACAATTAAAGATGTAAACTAACTATAGTAAAATAAAACCAAATTACCAAAAATAGACTTGCCATTATGCCGTATATCGATGGAGGACCACAAGGCCAATAATGGTCAGGAAATCACTGCTAAGGCAAATCAATCAAAAGATTAGTCGGCCATCCAATCCACAGATCCAACCGCCAATGCACCTGTTGAGGAGGGCGCCATTAAATTTCTATGTAATTGGCATCTAAATTTAATTGATTATTGTTATTTATTTAGTTGTTATTCTCCATTTAGATTTTCTAAATTTTCTTAGAGTTTCTGCTACAATATTTTTAGTCTTGATACCTTTTTTCTCTTCCCTCCCTGTTGTTTTGATTATTACATTTAATTTTACTATTTTCACTCTACTGTTTTGCCATGCTACTGGTATAAGGTATGTTCGTGTCAGACGGCACCTGGGATTTCTTCCATTGCCGTGTGTGTGCGCTGTATCAAGAATAGTATACTGTCAAGCCAGAGACTTGAAAGTGTGTGGGCCGTGTCAGGGCATTGTGATGTGTTGTGCCCATGTGATGTGATGTGTTGTGCCTGGTAGCTTATTGGCTGCCAGGTCCCTAGAGGGGCCCAATGTTGCCCATACCTCACCACATGGAGGCTAGCCGGGTGTGTCCAGTATCATAACAAATTGCTCTGGCAGGTCCTGCCACCTAGTTTCCTGGGATTTCAGTGGCTAAGACCTAAAAAAAAAATCGTGCATTTGACGTTAATGCTTAATGAGATTGCTGTTGGGAAATCTCTGGTTGGGGTTGAACACTAGAGAGACGTGTTAAAGGCCTAATAGGTGGGGCAAAATTTTGATGTTGTTAAATTTAGACGTGTGAGGCTATATGGTAGATGAATGATAATAGTGGTAGGGGGAGGCTGAAGACTGGGGAGTAGAAGTAAAAGTAAGGGGTCGATAGAAGAGATGACCCCCTGATAGGCAGTGTGGCATGCCCATGCTACACCAGTGGGAAGTTTGGATTGCAGGTGGGGGAATTGCCCAAAACTTACCTCCACCTGCCAGGGATAGGGGTTGGAAGCATGCTACTGGTATGAGTTTTATTTTAGTTTTATTATTTTTTAATTTTATTTCATTTTAGTTATATTTCAAGCATCATGTAAAGGAATATGCATTTTGCTGCACCTTGTTATTTGTATTATTATTTGTATTTTTATTATTTTTTTTATTAATGATTTCATTTTCAACTATTGTTCATTATTCAAATATATGTGTATCACATGGCAGTATTGGGTTCATTTGTTAATGCTGTGCCCATGCCACCCTCTATAGTTTCTTATTTGGCTATATAATCTGGTTAAGCTTACATTTTGTCAGTGATGTAGCCTTGCTTTGGAGTGCCTGTATCTGTTCTATTTTTTTTATTTTTTCACTGCATAATGCTTACCCAGTGTACTTTAACCCTAATCTCTGGACCACACTCACCTGATGAATTCATCATTCATCTTTGAGGATGCCTTTATCTACATCACCAAAACCTCTGTTAGTACAACTAATAGAGGTTTTGGGGAACCTTTGCGGGACGATTCTCCAACGCGTCACAGTCTAAAAAAATATGCAAAATGTAGCACGTTTATGTATCTCTTGAACAGGAAATGATATAACCATGGAGGATGTCTTTGTGTGTGTGTGTGTGTGTGTGTGTGTGTGCCAGGTGCAGGAAAGGTGAAGAAATTAGGTGCCAACTCAATGATCTGATGGGTGTCTATGTGAGCTTGAAGAGTCAGGTGGATGCCCTCAAAGGAATTAAAATGGAGGGCCCATCAAGTTCTCGGCTGCCCAACTCAATGCCAGAGCACACTCCTATGCACCAGGCAACACAGCGGCAACCTTCAGGGCAGAATGTGCTGGTCCCAAGGGAGCTAGTTATTGTTGGTGACTCAATTGTCAAGTCAACGGGAAATATATTGTGCCAAAAGGATAGGTGGAATAGGACTAGGGTATGTCTGCCAGGGGCAAAAGTTGATGATGTTGTAGAGAAGATATCATCTTTTAAGGACACCAAAGGTGATATCATTGTACGCGTTGGTACTAGTGACCTTAAGTGTAGGAGATCTGCGGATTTACTAAGCAAGTACAGGTCAATGCTGAAAAAAAGTCGCGAGTTAGGGTTAAATTTGAAAGTGTCTGCAATCTTGCCCAGACACGATAGGAAGTAGTATATGATGAGAGCCTTGTCAATCAATTCGGCCTGGGAGAGATTGTGTAGGGCTCATGGGATAGAATTTTTCTCAGCCTGGTCTGTGCTTGTTAACAGGAGAGACTGCTTCTACAGGGATGGGATACCCTTCAGTAGAAAGGGTGCCAAAATATTTGCTGATGCTATCGAGGCAGTGTTAGGTAGTTTGGAAAACTTAACTTGGGGGGAGGGGGGAATCGCACACTAATAGGTTAACAGTATCCACATACAGAGGTGGAAATGATTCTTGCACTGCTTCTATTGGAATGAGGAGCAGCCCTGAAAACCAGCTGCTGGGGATTTCAGGAACTGCTCGGGGTCATGAAACAAGTAAATACATGGGCTGTGTTCGAGTATTTGTTATTTGGTTTTTTTTTTTAGGAGCATTAGCAACTAAGGCCATATTGCTCCGGGAATATGTGGTGGTCATTCCCTGATCTTTTCGCATCCTCCGTATTTGGTGATTATGGGTTCGAACCCCGGTCTAATCAAGAAGCGTGTGCTACGCACTGCTGCTCCTTCCCACCTAGCTATGGAGGTGCCCGTGTTAGAGTAAGAACGATTGCACGTATACTTGCATGTACACCAATGCTAGGAGTATAGTAAACAAATTTGATAAATTTGAAGTACTGGTTAAGATATCCAAGGCAGATATTGTTGAGATATCAGACTTGGTGCTTCTCAGATATAAGGGATGCAGAATTGGAATTTGGGGAGTACAATGTGTACAGAAAGCATAGACAGGATAGGAAGGGAGGAGGGATTATGCTGTTAGTTAAAAAACATAAAATCTAAGGATCTGCATCCAGTTGACATAAATGGATAGTGCAATATTGAGTCAATTTGATGTGACATAAGCACTGGGAAAGCAAATATGAGGGTAGGAGTTGTTCTAGGTCTAATGACTCTAATGAACAATTATACAGAGAAATAGAGTGGACCAGTAAATCAGTGTCTTATAATGGGGGATTTTAACTTCCCAGATATAGACTGGAACTTGTGGGTTGGTCACATGCATACTAGCAAAGTTTTTGTGGATTTATTCGATGATTGTTTTCTACAGCAGCATGTTAGAGAGCAGCAAGAGACGGTAACACTCTTGATCTGATTATTAGCAGTGATTATTCATGAATTAAGAATTTACACATAAAGGAACCACTAGATAGCAGCAATCACAGTGTACTGATGTGGGATTTACTTAAAGATGTAACTACCATCAGGGGTAAATGGAAGGGTTTTTGCTTTCGAAAAGGCGACTACAGTGGTCTCAGAGATTTTTTAGGTTCTATACAGTGGGACCACCTGGTGATGTTACTAACAGCAAATTCTAAATGGGAAGCATTCAAGGAATTAATCATGGAAGCTACTAGGCTTTTTGTTCCAACTAAGAAATACTGCTCTAGGTTCAGGCCCAAATGGATGTCAGGTGAACTAATAAGACTTGTGGCACAGAAGAAAAATGCATGGGATGCACATAAATTGTAAGGCACAGAAGCCTATGGTAGATACAAGCTAGACTCTAATCAAGTTACAAATGAGGTTAGGCAAGCGAAGACTTCTTTACTTATATAAACTCATTATCATTAGCCATTTGGTGCAAGGAAGCCTGAGGCTTATGTTGCACCAGCCAAAAAAAATTCCCAAGTTACCCTGAGAGAGAGAGAGAGAGAGAGAGAGAGAGAGAGGAGTAGAAAGGAATCACCAAGAAAGAGAAGAATGATGATATCCAGCTCAGGACCCTGGGTGTGCCAAGCCCATACTCACCAGATGCGAGTCCCTGAGGTCTAAAAGGAAGGGGATGAGATTGGTCCACTTGATATTCTCAGATAGCTGCCGAACTAAATGAGTATTTTGCATTTATATTCACACATGAGGAGTTATTCAAGGAGGAAAGGGCAAGACACCCTACACAATTTACCAATTAATAACATCTGAATTTAAGCCGTGCTTACATAAACCTCTTTTGGCTTTTTATATTCTAGCGTTTACCCCCCCCCCCCCTTTTTTTCCTCCCACATGCCCTTGCCACTGAAATCTTCGGAAACTGGGCAGGGTCTGCCAAAGTACAAAAATCTGGGTACCTGACCTGCCTCCCTGGGGACAAGTGCGGTAACAGTGGGTCCCAACAGGGGCTCAACGGCTAAATGGTCAGAAGAACAATGGTATACAACACTACATATCCTTCCACTCCCCACACACTTTTTAAATCTCTGGCCTATACAGAGTTCTGTGCTACTTAAATAGAGTACACAATGCGGAGATGGGAGAAACCCCTATTGCTCTCAGACAACTAACACACTTTGCACAAGGGCCACCATTATTCAAATCCTCTGCATTGGCCATTCGATCTCTGGATCGATGGCTGACTGATCTTTCGATCACTGCAAAGGCAAACTTTGCAGCGATTTGTCTAATGATTGAAATGCAGTAATTCTCTGACTATTATTGGCCTTGTGACCTCCGTTGATATGGGGCATAATGGTCAGTCAATTTTTGTTAATTTGTTTTTATTTTATTATAGTCAGTTTACATCTTTAATTGTGATATTTCATATAATTTGGACTTGGCACTCATCGAGGAAGGCACTCTCCACTTAGATTTTCTAAATTATCTTAGAGAGTTTCTGCTACAATATTTTTAGTCTTGGTACCTTTTTTCTCTTCCCTCCCTGTTGTTTTGATTATTACTTTTAATTTGACTATTTTCACTCTACAGTTTTGCCATGCTACTGGCATGAATTTTATTTTAATTTTATTATTTTTTGGTTTTATTTCATTTTAGTTATATTTCAAGCATCATGTAGAGGAATATGCATTTTGCTGCTTCTGATATTTGCTTTACCTTTTTATTTGTATTATTATTTATAATATATTTTTTATTAATTTCATTTTTAACTATTGTTTGTTATTCAAATATATATATATATATATATATATATATATACAGGGTGTCTCAAAAATATTGGTACAAACGTTTAGTGGAGGTAGGTAACATCTAAAGGAATGCGAATCGCATAGGAACCCATAACTGGAAACGTCACGAGAAAGTAGTAGCAGAGGCACAAGAAGCAGAAATGACACAAGACAGTAATTAGTGGCAAACATTTATTTGACATAATATTAACAATGGAGTACGAGATGGATGCATTTCATGATGTTACAACAGATGCTCTAAGGTTCCACCATGAGATGCAATGCATGCGTGACACCGACGCAGCATGGATTGGCAGATACGGTAGAACACACCTGGAGTTTCTTTGACAGTAGCAGCAGCATAGACGAGTGTCGCCACGAGATCCATTTCCGTCTGCACAGGCGATTCATACACGGTAGATTTGAGGGCCCCCCCACAGATAGAAATCAAGGCTCGATAAATCAGGTGAGCGTGGGGGGGCAGGCAAACAGGTCCACCACAGCCAATCCATCGACGCCCAAAATGCCTGTTCAAATGATCACGAACACACCTTCCATAATGTGCAGGCGCCCCGTCATGTTGAAACCAAATGTTGTGTTCACATTTGCTGGAACATCATCAAGTAACTCTGGCAGAACTTGTTCAAGAAAGATCCAATATTCAGCGGAGTACATGTGGGATGGTAACAGGTATGGGCCGATTAAGCAGTCACCGACCATACCTGCCCACATATTTATTGCGAAGCGATGTTGTGCCGCATGGGGGCACACCGTGTGGGCCCTCTGCTAATCCATACACTAGATGCATGTTTGCCAGCTCACAGTTCGTATATCGATGCATGCTCTTCGTGCAGCGACTACTGCTTGAATGGGTAAACCAGAAATTTTCCATCTCGCGAACTGATGAACAGCAACGTGTACCGACTTACGGTGACGTTTCCAATTATGGGTTCCTATGCGATTCACATTCCTTTAGATGTTGCCTACCTCCCCTAAATGTTTATACCAATATTTTTGAGACACCCTGTATATTTATATAACGTGGGCCACTTGTCCACAAAGGTGATAATTACTCTGGCCACGTGTGTGCAATTCGAATATAAAAAAAGAATGTGCTAGTCATATGGCACGCCAAGTAAATGGTAAGAGAGAGTAAGCCAGTACAACATAAGTATAGTATGACAGGGATAAATAAAGATAAATGGTGTTGCAGAAGGAATTCTCTCCAAAAATAATTTAGAAAGAATGCCAAATAATATAAATTTACACAAATGTCAGTAAATTTAGTGGCTCCTCCTTAGTAGCTCCAGGTCCAATTGCATGAAAAATCAGTATAATGGAGATAAAAATTAGCCACAACAGTGTACCAACATTGGGAAACAAAAATAAATAAAATAGATCAACCATTGTGCTCTATCTCATCACAAGGCCAACAATGATGGCTCACTGCCTTTCAAGCATTAAGCAAATCAGTTCATTGCTAGCTAACAGTTACACTAATCAACTCACTGATGCAGCAGACTTGATTCTCTGATTTCGGGTAGCATAGGTTTAAAATTTCTTTCTATTCCTATTCTCATCATCAATGATATCATTATTTTCTTTATTTAATTTAAAATTACAATGCTCCATTTATAACTGGCCCTTAATGCAGTGAAAAATAATACTATAACAGATCAGAACACTTGCAAATTAACACCAAAACGACAGATACTATTAATTAACAAATAACGACAGCTCTATTAATACAGCATTTAGTAAATTCACTGACTACAAACTCAATATACTCCATGCATAAAGAAAATAATATTTGGCAGCAGACATGGCAGGATCAAACCAATAATAATCTTCTTATTATTGGTTTAATCCTAATCATAGTGACATAGTGTTTTTTTTTTTTTTTTTTTTTGTCTGGTGACACCAGGGGTTTCACCAGACAAAACTCCTCGTTTTTACTTTGCAGAATAACAGTTAAATAAGAGTACATTGAAAAAAATTGAATTGTAGATGGCAGTATTAGTGATATATTTGCATCTCACGTCACCTAACTATTAACATTAAAAAAAAAAAAAAAAAAAATTAAAAAAAGTAATAAATAAAATAATAAAGGAAAAATATAAAAATGAAGAATTATGATTTTCTTCAGTTTTTCTTTCCTTTATTATTTTCTGTATTTATTTAGTTAAGCTTGTTTTGTGTGTGTGTGTGTGTGTGTGTGTGTGTGTGTGTTTCACAGTTCTGAAATTGCATTTTGAGCCCTTCAGTCAAAATATACTGCCTCAACCCTTTAAAAAAAATGCCAAGTTGTCAAAACAAACTGGATTTGGGCATGTCGGAATGTGGTAATCAAGCTGCAAGAAAAGTTATAAGCTCTATTAATACAGCATTTAGTAAATTCACTGACTACAAACTCAATATACTCCATGCATAAAGAAAATAATATTTGGCAGCAGACATGGCAGGATCAAACCAATAATAATCTTCTTATTATTGGTTTAATCCTAATCATAGTGACATAGTGTTTTTTTTTTTTTTTTGTCTGGTGACACCAGGGGTTTCCCTCAACTCCTTGTTTTTACTTTGCAGAATACAACACTCTGTAGAAACCCAGGGTGTGTGTTTTGTAAGGTATTAGTGTGGATTGCATTGTCTTTTGACCACTTAGGCTGGTGGCCTGTGGAGAACCTCCAACACCCCCATTTCTGTCATTGCCCCAGGGAGGCGGACTAGGACACGTTATGAGAGGAATAGCTCTGACAGGGTGAGCCCAAGTGTAACCTAGGTGTCCAAGGAGAGCCCAGAGGGGGGGGGGAATTATTGGAAAGGAAATAAGGGGGAGATAGATAGAAGTGTGTTTGAAAGGAGATAATGGCAAGATTAGCATTAGTAGAGGCACACGATACAAGAAAGCAAGCTTATACAGCATCGGCCAAAAAAGAAAAAAAAAAAAAACCCATTCCCATTTCACTGATCCATTCATTCCAAATATTTGTCTAGTTCTGCCTTGAATTTATTTAAGCTATCAACTTCCACAACAACACATGGAAGTTTGTTCCAGCAATCAACTACCTGCTGGGTAAAGGCAAACTTCCGCACATCTGTTCTGCAACTGTCTTTCCTCGGTTTGAATCTATGCCATCTCAGGTTTGTAATCTGAGCAAGAGAAAGAATCCCATCAGCATTAAGCCTGCTCAATCCATTTAAGACCTTATACACCTCAATCAGATTGCCTCACAGGTGCCTGGTCTCCAGAAGCTGCAATTTGCAGAACTTAAGCCTTTCTTCATAATTGCATCCCTTTGTTCTCTTCACCAGTCCTGTTGCCCTTCTCTGTACTTGTTCTAGCAACTCTACATCCTTCCTAAAATGCGGCTTCAGGACCTGTATGTGGTACTCAAGGTGTGGCCTGACCATTGCCTTATGCAAGGGGATAATCACCTCCTTATCCCCGCTTGCAAAATTACTGTATATCATTGACAAGATCCCATAACCCACTCTGGCAGCCTGTCTGCACTGCTCAGAAAACTTCATATCTGACTGCACAGTTACCCCACTATGTGGTGTTACTACCCTGAGTGTAACACCACATAGTTGGTACATTTAAACTTCACTTGCCACTTCTCAGCCCATCCACCCAACTTTTCCAGATCATGTTGTAGCAGAATACTGTCATTACTGTTATTAGCAACCCTGCCAACCTTTGTATCATCTGCAAACTTTGACATTAAACTTGATATATCTTCATCAATATCATTGATAAATATACAAAACAAAAATGGACCCAACACTGACCCCTGAGAGACACCACTAATAATGTTAGTCCACGTAGAGCAGTATGTAGAGCTTGTAATTTGGTACAGATGTTCACCAAGATTAATACTAATCAATGAAACTTCAAATTAACAAACAGACAAGAGGTAGTAACGCTTGCCAGATTTCAAATGGTGTGTATGCACATGCACTCACCCTGCTCATGTGCATTTACTTCCTTGGTACAACGCTCCACTGTGTTCAGGCTGGTATATTTTGCTTACAGTCAACCATTTTACTCTTGACCACACTCATCATAAACAGAATGTCAATCAGAATTTCTTCTATTGTGGATAAGTAGATGCATGAGGGCAAGCAGGATATGTATGTGCACAATATGCATAGCTTCAGTTTGCACACAGTTGTAGCAATTTAAAGTAAACTGAAATTTGCAAGAGGATATAATATTTCTTCAATATTATGGATTACTTCACAATGAACTGACTTGTGCTAAAACTTTGAATAAACAACATATCTCTTGGAAGAAGTAAACATTTCCATTGCCCACCAGGCAGCATCTTTTTGGCAATAGTTAGTATTTAATACTGGCAAATGATGCAAGAAAACAAACAAAAAATAAATAAATAAACACTTCTAGCATCACACCATTCACTTTTGCCTCTGCCTGTAACTATTGTTAATCTGCAGAACAGCAGGTTAACAGTAATCTGTAGAACAGCATTCTATTAACTTTCAAACTGCCCTCCTACCATATAACAAATCTCTGCAATATTCACAACTCTTGCATTCCATTGGAACATCCCATAAGGGTGCTACCAGACCAGATGGGATCTATTATGTCATGCTGCATTGTTGAAGTTAAACATAAGAAAAGCACCTGGTGTGGATGGGATCTATCCAGTTATATTAAAAGAGACAACAAAGGAACTAGGCAAACCCTTAGCCATAATTATGAGAGCATCTTTGGCCTCAGGGAAAGTCCCCACATAATGAAGTTGTCCAAATATATTCCCAGTTCACAAAGGGGTATCGAAGGGTGACACAAGTAATTACAGACCAGTTGGTTTAACTTCTGTTCCGGGTAAAATAATGGAGTCACTGGTTAAAGATGCATAGTAGGATCATCTAGACAAGACTCCAGTAATAATTCAGACATAGCATGGGTTTGTTAAGGAAAGTCTTGTCTGACAAATTTGATTGGATACTATGATGTGGTTACAAAGGAACTGGATGCAAAATATAATTTTGATATCATATACTTGGATTTCAGGAAAGCTTTTGACACTGTTACACATGGAAGACTATTGTACAAATTGGAGCAGAATGGTATTAAGGGTAAGTTGCTACAATGGATAAAAGGATGGTTGAGTGGGAGAAGACAGAGGGTGGTAATCAATGGGTGCTGCTCTTTGTGGACTAATGTTATTAGTGGAGTTCCACAGGGTTCGGTGTTGGGTGCACTGTTATTTTGTATATTTATCAATGATATTGATGAAGGTATATCAGGCTTAATGTCGAAGTTTGCAGATGATACAAAGGTTGGCAGGGTTGTTAATGACAGTAATGGCAGTGTGCTACTGCAACAGGATCTAAATAATTTGGGCAGATGGGCTAAGTGGCAACTGAAGTTTAACCTTGACAAATACAAAGTACTGCATATGGGTAGAAGTAACCCCAGAGAAATGTACCAACTGTGTGGTACTACACTTAAGGTGGTAGAAAATGAAAAAGACCTGGGAGTAATTGTGCAGTCAGATATGAAGTTTTCTGAGCAATGCAGACAGGCTGCCAGGGCAGGTCATGGGGTTTTGTCAATGATATATAGGAATTTTGCTAGCAGGGAAAAGGAGGTGATTATCCCTCTGTATAAGGCAGTGGTCAGGAGTACTGCATACAGGTCTGGAGGCCTCATTTAAGAAGGATGTAGATTTGCTTGAGAGTGTACAGAGAAGGGCAACAAGTTTGGTAGGGGAATGGAGGGCTCCTCTTACCAAGAGAGGCTTAAGTTCTGCAAATTGCAGTGGCTGGAGACTAGACACCTGCGAGGTGATCTGATTGAGGTGTATAAATCCTCGAATGGATTGAGCACGCTGAATTCTGATGGTATTCTTCCGCTTGCTCAGTTTACGAACCTAAGGGGGCATAAATTCAAATTGAGGAAAGACAGTTATAGAATAGATGTTTGTTTGTTGTTTGGTTTTTAGGAGCATTAGCAACTAAGGCCATATTGCCCCAGGATATGCGGTGGTGATGGGCTCGAACCCCGGTCTAATCAAGAAGCGCGTGCTACGCATTGCTGCTCCTTCCCACCTGGCTACGGAGGCGCCTAGAATAGATGTGCGGAAATTCTTAATGACAAAGTTTTGTGCCTTCGTATTTTTCTAGAATATGTTTATCCTGGTTCTTGTCATCATTCTACTCTTTTGACGTTCCTAAAGCCTGGAAAAGATGCAACGAATCCCCATAGCTGTAGACTAATAATGTAATGGTTTTTTAATAGATATAGAGAAGGCTTTTGTAATGGTTTTTTAATAGATATTAGTAATGGTTTTTTAATAGATTTAGTAATGGTTTTTTAATAGATATAGAGAAGGCTTTTGAAACCACCTGGTGGCACAGCATACTTCGAGATTGAGACTTACCTTTATGCAGATGACCTTTCGATTATTGAACAACAGCTTCAGATATCACTTAATAAAATACAGCAGTGGGCCAACCTCAACACCTATCGACTCTCACAACAGAAAACAGTTGCAATCCATTTTTGTAGACAATGAAAACTTCATCCATATCCTGAACTTCAAATTTCCAATGTCTCCATCCCAGTCACTACTAACATCAGATATATAGGATTAATCCTTGACAATAAATTAAATTTCTTAGACTATATTAAAAATGTATGTACTTCCAGTATAAAAAAGTTAAAAATATACTCACAGCTTTATCTGCCCTTACATGGAGTGCAGAATACCCCTCCCTACTTCAGTTATACAGGGCATTAATCAGATCCCATCTTTATTATGGAGCTCCCATCTATGTTTCTGCCAAAAGAGTGCATTATGCTGTCTTGATCCACGTCAGCACAGTGCACTGAGGATTGCACTTGGTGCATTCAGAACACCGCCAGCACAGCCTTTATATTGATGCTCGTGAGCCCCACTATCTTTACGTAAGAAACCACTATTGCTGAAGCATGCTGTCAAGATACAAAGTTGTGCCTTGCATCCCATTTGGTCATACCTTTTCAATCCACCATTAGAAAATCTGTACAGAAATAAACCTAGCATAATAAAACCAGCTGGTCTTTGCCTTCTTGAAATAATGCTACCCGCATTATTTCAAGAAGAGGTAGCAACTTGTACTCAGCCACCATGGGTTCCACCTCCTATACCAACCTGCGACACTTACCTCTGTCAATGAGGAAAGAATATTTTGCAGGTATCAAAAATTAGACAACTTCATGCAGTTCATACTCAAAGGTATATTGATTTTTTGCAAATATACACAGATGTCTCTAAATCCAATTCAAACATTGGAGCAGCTGCAATGTTTTCGAATACAAATGTATCAGCATCCCTTCCATCGAATTCAGTATGTTTTCAGCTGAATTATTTGCAATTAAACTAGCTTTACAAAATCTCTATTCTGACCGTTCTTTAAAATCTGTAATTTACACTAATTCCCTCAGCTCATTCAAGGCTTTATGTAATTCCTCAGATAAAGTTCACCCTGTTATAAATGAAATTAGAAGAGTATTACTGCAGCTCGAAGAATGCCACCAACTGGTTACCTTCTGTTGGATTCCAGCACACTCTTGTATTTCAGGCAATGAACTGGCCAATAAAGTTGCAAAAAATCCAAGCACCTTAGATTTAACCAATATCCCTGTTCCAGCATTAGACTATGCACTAATCATTCATGCTGCATGAATGATTAGTGCATAGTCTAATGCTGGAATTGCCAGCACTCTGGCATTCTCAGACTAATAATAATAAACTCTCTCAGATTAAACAGGAATTGAAAATCTGGCACTCCAGTGTCCATACATCAAGGTGAGAAAAAGTAATCCTTTCAAGAACAAGAATAGGTCATACTCACCTGACCCACATTTATTTACTCACAGGAGAAGATCGACCACAGTGTCCACATTGTTGTATAAATCTGACTGTTAAGCATATTTGAGCCATGAAAGACCCTACAACAACAACAACAACGACAAAAGCAAATGTGATCCAGTAACGAGTTGCAGTACTTCACTGAATCCACTAATGGAAATTAATAGATTCATTGAAGGTTTTTCTTCCACCTGTGCATGTTAAATTTGTTCTAATGAAGAGTTTTGTGAAAGTAATGGGTAAAATGAATTCAAGAGGATTTAATTACTTATGAGAGAACTTTCCAAAGATCAGTGGCATGAACTTAAAAGTGGGAATATTTCTAGGGCCTGAAATCAAAGAGCTTCTGGGATGAAAGCTTTGAAAAATGCCACAATGTATCAGAACTTTCTCACTGTGGCATTGGTACTGGGTGCTTCTTTGTGATGAGTCACGTCTGATGGTAGCACTTGTGGTAGAATGACTTTCTCACAAAAATAGAAAACAATATTTTGTGAAACTTCCTCTGTTAACATACCAGTGAATGACTTTGAGGTCAGAATTTCTGATATATTGTGACATTTTAATAGAAAGGGTGCAAGAATATTTGCTGATGCTATCGAGGCAGAGTTAGGTGGGTCGGAAAGCTGCTAGCTTGGGGAGAATACATGGACTAATAGATTAACAGTAGCCGCCGGCAAAGGTGAAAGTGATTCTTGCACTGCTTCTATTGGAAAGAGCAGCAGCCTGGAAAACAAGATGCAGGAGATTTCAGACACTACTGATAGTCATTGTGGTACAAGTAAACACATGGGTTGAGATGGAGTAGCTAAGAATAGAAACAGGTGCATGTATACTTTCGTGTACACTGATGCTCGGATTTTGGTAAATAAATTTGATCGATTTGAGGTTTTGGTCAAAACATCAAATGCAGATATCGTTGGGATATCAGAGACGTGGTATCACACAGACATAAGCAGTGCAGAATTGGAATTTGGAGAGTACAATGTGTACAGAAAGGATAAACAGGACAGGGAGGGACGGGGGTTATGCTGGTAGTTAAGAAACACGTAAAATCTAAGGAAGTGCATCCAATTGATGTTGGTGGACAATGCAATGTTGAGTCTGTTTGATGTGACATAAGCACTGGGAAAGGAAAAATGAGAGTAGGTGTGTATTATAGGCCTAATGAATCTGATGAGTATACTGAGCAGTTGTGCAGAGAAATAGTGGGCCAGTAAATCAGAATGTCTTATAATGGTGGATTTTAACTTTCCAGATATTGATTGGAACTTGTGGGTTGGTCACTTGGACACTAGCAAATCTTTTATGGATTTATTGGATGATTGTTTTCTGCAGCAGCATGTTTGGGAGGCAACTAAAGGGAGTAATACTCTTGATCTGATTATCAGTAGTGATTCTTCATGCATTAAGAATCTGCAGATAAAGGAACTACTAGGTGGCAGTGATCACAGTCTGCTGAAGTGGGATTTACTCCAAGAGGTAACTACCATCGGGTAAAGAGAAGGGTTTTTGCTTTTGTAAAGGTGGCTACAGTGGTCTGAGACAGTATTTACTGATAATGTTACTAACAGCAAATTCAAAATGGGAAGCATTCAAAGAAATAATCTCGGAATCTACTAAGCTTTACATACCAACTAAGAAATATTGTTCAAGATTTAGGCGTAAATGGATTTCAGAAGAACTAATTAGACATGTGGCAGAGAAGAAAAATGCATGGGATATATATAAATTAACAGGTGACAGAAGTCTATGATAGATATAAGTTGGTCTGTAACCAAGTCACACCGGAGGTTAGGCAGGTAAAGGCAAATTACAAGAAATCTTTTAGCATTAGCATTAGTAGAGGCATTTGATGCAAGAAAGCAAGCTTATGCAGCATCAGCCAAAAAAAATAAAAATAAAATAAAATAAATAAATAAAAAATAATCACTTCCACTTCACCCCTCTGTTCGTTCGAAATACCTGTCCAGCTGAGCCTTAAACTTATTTAGGCTATCAACTTCCACGACAAGGGATGGAAGTCTATTCCACCAACCAACCACCCGCTGGCTAAAGGCAAATTTCCTCACATCTATCCTACATCTGTCTTTTCTCAATTTGAATTTATGCCCTCTCAGGTGATTATTCTGAGCAAGAGGAAGAATTCATTAGGCAAATTTAATATGCACAGTTGGAAGAAAAACCTTCACTGAATCCACTAATGGGAAATAATGCATGCAACTAGTTACTGGATCATATATACTTCTTTGAGATTAGTCATGTCTGATTTAGCAATCTGTGGTAGAATGATTTTCTCATAAGAATAGAAAAGAATGTTTAGTGAAACCTCCTGGTATTATTACTGTTAACATACCAATGACTTTGAGGTCACTCACAACTTTCTGCTACATTGTGGAATTTTTTTGGCAGAACGTTTTGTGGCAGGCTTTCAGATGTTTTTGTGGAAACTTCTTGCACAACCAGCTGTCTTCCCCATATAAAAAGATGGAATCTAAAACTGTCCGATGCATGTAAAGCAATGCTATGTTGTACGTCGCAGAAACCTAAATTCTCGCATTTGCATTTTGATCTACTTATTTTCCAAAACCTTGTCATGGTGAGTGTCATCAAGACATTAAGTCAGTGGAAAATCGGTACCAAGGTTTCTGGAAAATCTACTGTTGTTGTACAACATTTTAGACAAATTGTTCCAAAGGAAGCAATCCACGCAACATTTTTTAACACTATATATCTTTTTTTACAATAATGTACAACATTGTTTTAATTGTGTATAAAGCACATTGGTTTAAACTGTAAAAGTGATAAAAATGCTGATGTAACTACTCATTTTGTAGCAAAGTCATCTTAATTAATTTGTGCTAACATTATTAGCAGTTGTATTATGAAATTACACATGAAAAGAAAAAAAAAAAAAAAAAAGAATTTTTTTTTTAAATTTCAGTATTTAATTCAGTATTTAGCTTCTGTCCACATATTATTTTGGTTGTTTTTATATGGTATTACTTTATCCTTTTATGGTTTATATTTATCACAGGAACCCATCAAACAAAACATAACATTTGCCTATTGTCAGCTTGCATTTGAAGCTATGACTGGCCATTGGTTGTTTCAAGTAAGGTATCGGGGTGGGGGAGCACTGAAATATTATTTTACACTATAATTAGATTTTATTCCATTCCACTATGCAACTTCAGAAATACATATCAATTTGGAAAACATGTTCATGGCCAGAAGTGACTTTTTTTATAGTTATGGAAGGATAGGAAATAATGATAACGTATATATCCAGTAAAATCTAACTTTTATTATAAATACTTTAGAGCTTTCAAGGCTGAACTTGCCTCTTTATATAGGTGCCTCCGTAGCCAGGTGAGAAGGAGCAGCAGTGCGTAGCACACGCTTCTTGATTAGACCGGGGTTCGAGCCCATCACCACTAAATGCAGAGGATGTGGAAAGGTCAAGGAATGACCACCGCATATTCCCGGAGCAATATGGCCTTAGTTGCTAATGCTCCAAATAACAAACAAACAAACACCCTCTTTATATAGAGGCACGTTCAGCCTTGAAAGCTCCAAAGTATTTATAATTAAAGTTAGATTTTACTAGATATATATGTTATCATTATTTTCTATACTCTATAGATTCCAGTACACCAGGCCCATTTACTCTTATGGAAGGATGTTATGTGGTTGTTTTCCATTAAGATTATTACTATATTTAGTACCACTCACATGTTGTTCTTCGTCTTCTTCTTCTTCTTCTGTTAGCCTGTAGAATTCAACTGCTGAGCAAAAGCCTCCTCTCCAACTTTCTACATTCTTCTCAGTTCAGTGCCAGTCTTCCACGTGAGACCCATAAAGGATGTTAACCTGGTTTTCTGTCTTCACCTATATACCACATGAAATTAATAATATAGTTTATTAAGCAATCACCTAAACCACTATATATTAAGGTGACATTTCAGGCATCTTGCTGATACCCATCATCAGACCATGCTGTTGGGGGACAGAACAATAGAAAGAGTTGCAAATTTGACTATTGGGCCCATTATTTTCTATAACTATCAATGATATTGATGAAGGCATATCAAACTTAATGTCCAAGTTTGCAGATGATACAAAGGTTGGCATGGTAGTTAATGACAGTATACTACTGCAACAGGATCTAGAAAAGTTGCAGATAAGCTGAGAAATGGCAATTGAAGTTTAACATTGGTAAATGCAAAGTACTGCGTATGGGTAGCAGTAATCCCAGAGTAATGTACCAGCTGTGTAGTACTACACTTAGGGTAGTGGAAAATGAAAAAGACCTTGGGGTAATTGTGTAGTGAGATATGGAGTTTGCTGATCAGTATGAACAGGCTGCCAGGACAGCTCATGGGTTTTTGTCAATGATATATAGGAATTTTGCTAGCAGGGATAAGGAGGTGATTATCCCTTTGTATAAGCCAATGGTTAGGCCATATCTTGAGTACTGCATACAGGTCTGGAGGCCTCATTTTAGAAGAGATGTAGAGCTGCTGGAATGATTAAAGAGAATGGCAATGAGATTGATGAGGGGAACAAAGATGTGCTCTTACCAAGAAAGACTTCAGCTCTGCAAATTGCAACATCTTGAGACTTGGCAGCTGTGAGGTGATCTGCTTTTTAAGGCTTTTAAGTGTTTAAGGCTTTGAATGGATTGAGCAAGCTCAATACTGATGGGATTCTTCTTTTTCTTTGCTCAGACTACACACATGAGGGAGCACAAATTCAGATTGAGGAAGGACAGTTGCAAAATAAATTTGCTGCAGTTCACCTTTAGCCAGCAGATGGTTGATTGCTGGAATAAATTGCATATGTCATTGTGGAAGTGGTTAAATTCAACAAAGAACTAGACAAACTATTGGAGAGGATGAATAGGTGAAATGTTGTTGTTATTTTATTTATTTATTTTTTTTTTCTGATGCTGTATAAGCTTGCTTTCTTGCATAATTTGGCACTACTAATGTTAATGCTAAATAACCTTAAACCTCTTGGCCATTCTCACTGTAATAGTCCTGTTTTTCCAGGGCAGGCCTAACTTGAGTGTAAAAATCAAACCTTGGGGCTAAAAGAGTATAAAATGGACTTCACAACATTTCCACTAGTAGAGCCAACATGTGCTTATCTAGAAACCAAACAGAAATGTGAGGCAGTTGCTGGTTCTCCAATATGGTTAAAGTTCTTCAATCTGTGGATATTTTAAGATATTCAGAATAGTTATAAAAACAGATGATTTTTACTGGACTTCCTGTTATTGTTACTCCTCACTTTGCCCTAAACACTTCCATGAGAGTTATAATGGAGCGAGATTTATTAACTATCTCAGTCAAAGAAATATTATAAGAGCTTAGAGACCAAAATGCATTACGACCAGAAAAGATGGCAACCTTATTCCTAAATGGAGTACCGTGCCTGCACACTTGTATATAGCTTCTCTTAAAAAACTACAGAAAAGCTGCTAGTCAAACATGTCTTAGTTTCTCTGAAAGTTTTTATTGTTACATGGGCCATTTCAACATACTCTTCCACCAAGCCAGTTATTTCCTTAAACACATTTGACGAGAAAACATACCCTGATAACAAAACTGATATCAAGGAACTGACAAAACATAGCATGCAGTCACTAGAGGCAAAAAACAATCAGATTCCACCAGTTTGGAAACAGATGATCAAACAGATCAAAATGATACAATATTGATGCTCTGTGCAGTTGATTCAGATGATGGCTGCCCTGTCTTCCCAAAGAAAAACAAACAGAAACACTTACAGTTACTTCCTCTAAAATGCAGTCATATTAAACAACTAAAACCAAGTAATGCAGACATTTACAGTGGAATTGCTGAGAACATTATGTAGCAATCGAGACTAGCCAGAAGATTTAATTTAATGAAACAATTTTACCCTGTAAGGTTTTACCCTGTTAAGGCCTTCAAGAAAGTTACTCAGGTATCTCTAAAGTTTCTAAACTGCACCATTTATATATATATTACAGAAATACAGAACTACCTTCTTGTGGAGGAGTTGCTGTTCTGATTAGATGTAATAGCCATTCCAGACTTATGCCTCTTCAGACTACCTTAGAGGCAGGAGCAGTAAGTATTGTTATTGGAATCACTTTATATGCATTCCACCTCACTTTTATGTACAGGGTGTTTATAAATGGTGGGAACACTTTCAGTAATTTATTGCACAAAGACTAGGAGAGATATCAGTGTCATATACATACCTTGTGAAAGAGAAAATGTCAAAGTTTTTTTTACCTCACATCACTTCACAACGATTCAATGTGGGAATCACGTGTGACACATGCAAATGTCCACATGGTAATTGAACTCTTGACATTACCCTGTCCAGAAGAAAAATATATCCTGTGTGACTGTGGTGATAGCTTCTTCAGTTCTCTGCTTTAGTTCCTGGATGTCATGTGGCAAAGGTGGTACATGAACACTATCCTTTATGTAGCCCCACAAGAAGAAATCACACAGAGGTATGATTACTAACAGCACCACCCCTCCTCCCCTTCAATAGAAGGGGAGGAGGGGTGGTGCTGTTAGTTAAGAAACACATAAAATCTAAAGAAGTGCATCCAGTTTACATGGGCGGATAGTGCAGTGTAGAGTCAGTTTGGTGTGACATAAGAGGTAAGTCCGGTGATCTTAGCGGCCATTCCAAGAAACATTTGTCCCTTTCTCCAGCACATCCGATCCAGCGCTTGTGTATCTCGGTGTTAAGGTAGGCCCGAACGTCATTATGGAAGTGGGGAGAGGCCTTGTCTTGCTGGTAAATAAAGTCATCACAATCTTCCTGAACTTGAGGCATCAACCATTGCTGCAGCATATCGAGGTAAGATTGCCCAGTTACAGCGGTAGAAGTACGACAGGTAACGCCCAACTGGCAGTGAATGATGGAACTACATGCCTCTGCAGTAACAACTGGGAAACTTTCATGTTTTCTCTTTCACATGGTATAAATAAGTAAATGGTATCTCTCTCTTACTCCCTGTGCAATAAATTATTGAAAGTGTTCCCACCATTTATAGACACCCTGTGCATTCCACCTTGATCATACAATAGCTCAAATTAGACCTCCATTTTGTTGGGAGATCTGAATGGCTATCATTCATTAATGGAGATCCTCTTATATGGATATCATGGGTTGTTGCTCAATGATCAACTTATGCTGCTAAACACAAGATCACATACCCATATCCGTTTCCCAATAGGTATTACCTCTTCTCTGGACCTCTTAATATGCTTTCACTCTGTCTATCCGAGTATGGATTGGTCAATGCTCAGTGATCCACACAGCATTGATCATCACGTCCCTATTACTTATAAAATCCAAATGTGATTAATCTCTCACTTTGCATGGTGCATTACCTGGAACTTTTCTAAAGAAGATTGGAATAATTTCAAAACACTTATCCAATGTGATAATCAGATAATTTTGACAATGTCCATTGAAGATGTTACTGTGCAGTTGCACAGTAACATCTTCAATGGACATTCAATAGAAGGGGAGGAGGGGTGGTGCTGTTAGTTAAGAAACACATAAAATCTGAAGAAGTGCATCCAGTTTACATGGGCGGATAGTGCAGTGTTGAGTCAGTTTGGTGTGACATAAGCAGTGGGAAAGCGAAATTGAGAGTAGGAGTATGTTATAGGCCTAATGACCCTGATGAGTACAACAAACAGCTGTACAGAGAAATAGAGTGGGCCAGTAAATCAGATTGTTTTATAATGGGAGATTTTAAGTTCCCAAATATAGACTGGAACTTGTGGGTTGGTCACTCTCACACCACCAAGAACTTTGTGGATTTATTGCATAATTATTTTCTACAGCAGCATGTTCGAGAGGCAACCTGAGGGAGGAATACTCTTGATCTGATTACCAGCAGTGATTCTTCATGCATTAAGAATCTGCAGATAAAGGAACCACTAGGTGGCAGCTATCACATGTACTGATGTAGGATTTACTTACCATCAAGAGTAAAGGAAAGGGTGACTACAGTGGTCTCAGACAGTTTTTAAATTCTATGCAGTGGGGCCAATTGATGATGTTACCAACAGCGAATTCTAAATGGGGAGCATTTAAGGAAGTGATCTAGAAAGCAACTGAGCTTTTTGTTCCAATTAAGAAATACTGTTCAAGGTTTAGGCCCATATGGATGTCTGATGTACTAATGAGACTCATTGTAGAGAAGAAAATGCATGGTATACATATAAATTATCACATGACACAGAAGACTGTGGTAGATATAACTAGTCTGTAATCATTATGCAAGCGAAGGCAGATTATGAGAAATCTTTGGCAAAGGATGTAAAATGGAATAGTAAAGACGTCTTTACTTATGAAAATTCTAAAAGGAAGGGGTTGAATCACATTGGTCCACTTAATATTGATGGTTCCACTGTTGATGATCCTACTCAAGTAGCTGGCAAACTGAATGGGTAATTTGCATCTACATTCGCACATGAGGAGATATTTAGGAACAAGAATGAAAGAAGTTGATCAAACAATAATAGGATGGTAAATGATTTGGTAATAACTTAGAGGAAAGTGGGAGAGAAATTGTTAAACACTGTTAATTGTAGCATGTGCTACTGCACTCCCGCTTCTGACTACTCAGCTATGGAGGCTGGTTGGGTTAGGTGTATAAGGCCTTAATTGTTTAGAGCCTGCTCAGGGCTGATGGGATTCTTCTTCTTGCTCAGATTACGCACGAGGGGGCATAAATTCAAATTGAGGAAAGACATTTGCAGAATAGGTGTGTGGAAATTTGCATTTTGCCAGCTTGTAGTTGATTGCTGGAACAAACTTCCATCTGTCGTTGTGAAAGTTGATAGCTTAAATAAATTGAAGGAAGAACTAGAAAAACCTTATTTTTTATTTAGCTGATGTGTAAGCGTGCTTTCTTTCATCATGTGCTACTACTAATGCTAATGATGCAGTTGGAAAGGAACTGGATGCAAAAAATAATTTTGGTATCATATACTTGCATTTCAAGAACCCTTTCAATAGTATTGCACATAAGACTGCTGTACAGAATGGAGCAGTGTGGCATTAAGGCCAAGTTACTGCTATGTATAAAGGGATGGTTGAGTGGGAGAAGACAGAAAGTGGATATCATTGGACACTGCTCTTTGTGGACTAATTCTATTATTGAAGTACCCCAGGGTCTAGCATTGGGCTAATTGTTGTTTTCTGTATTTATTACTGATATTGATGGTGTCTGAGGTTTAATGTGTAAGTGTGCAGAAGATACAGGGGTTGGTAGGGTGGATAATGACAGTGAGCTACTCCAACAAGATCTAAAAAAATTTGGCACATGGGTTGAGAAATGGCAATTGAGGTTTAACATTAATGGATGCAAAATACTGCATATGGATAGCAGTAATCCCAGTGTTATGTACCAACTGTCTGGTACTACCCTCAGGTTAGTGGAAAATAAAAATGACTTCAGCTAATTGTGCAGTCAGATATGAAGTTTTCTAAGCACAGTGAATAGGCTTGGGCTGCAAGGACAAATCATGAGGTTTTGCCAATGATATATAGAAATTTTGCCAACTGGGTAAGGAAGTGATTATCCCATTGTAATAAAGCAGTGGTTAGGCCACATTTTGAATATTTCATCCTGGTTTGGGGGCCTCATTTTAGGAAGGATATAGAGCTGCTGGAATGAGTACAGAGAAGAGTTAAAAAATGTGCCCTTACCAAGAAAGACTTCAGTTCTGCAAATAGCAGTGACTGAAAACTAGGCACCTGCTGGGTGTTCTGATTGAGGTTTTTAAGGGGCTTTCAGGGAATTAATAGAGGAGGAATGATTGCAGAAGTTTGCCTTCAGCCATTAATTTCTAGAATTGCTGGAATAAGCTTCCATTGGTTGTGGAAATGGGTAGCTTGAATGGGGAGGGTTTTTTTTTTTTTTTTGGCTGATGCTGTAACTTTTTTTTTTTTTCATTGCATTATTTGCCACTACTAATACTAATTGTTATCAATCACTGTATATCAATACAGTCTTATTAATTATTGCAGAAACTGAAAGAAAATGCATTAACTGCCTCTTTATATGATAGAATGGTGCCTCTCTCTGCTGGATTAAGTGTCCTAAATGGGAAAGAAGCAGGGCTTGAGTACATCTCCATCTGCTCTATCTTTTAGTTGGATGAGAGCTGCTATTTCTTTTTCTGAAGCATCACATATAACAAAAAATGGACTGGCTGGTCTGGAATGGGTGTTGTAAATAATGCTTTTTTTAAGTCTCTTGAGTGCATCATCTTGTTCCCTGGACTAAAGGAAATTTTCTCCTTTTTGCATTAATCGAGTAATGGGTGAGAGGATCTCAGAATACTGTAATATGAAACGAACTTTATGTAATAATTTATCATTACATAAACTTGATGTTACAAGATGACCTAAATACATAATCTCAATCTTAAATAAACTGCATTTTGAGTTTGTTATGCTTACTCTTCTAAACACTTCTTTCTGACACATCTTAAGAATAAACAAAACCAAGTCACCTTGGAAACAAAAGACACGTTGACCAAGGAGTTTGCCCATTGCTCTTTTCATTAAAAATTGGAAGGATTGGGCATATTTCTTTGTTCCTTGAGCATACAAAAAGATGGAATTTTTGCCAATCCATGCTGAACATGAAAAACCATCCAGTTTGGGGGTAAAGGAGATCTGGTGGTACTCCAATTTAGATCATCTTTTAAAAAACTCTTAGCATCTCGAAGTATCATCATGCCTTCTGAAGAACTAAGAGGAAAGTTAATAGATAACGTGACTTTGTTGACTGTGCTTGATCCATGTGAATGTTGATGATGGCTCTGTTGCCGCCTTCTTAGTACTGGTTTAAGAGTTTAAAGAGCCTATCCTTATATTTTAAAGGAATGTTATACTGACATAATTACAAATAAACCTACATATACAGGTTTATTTGTAGTTACCTGTACTGAATGCTCAATGCTCACCTCCAAACTTCAAAGCTTCAAATTTCGAGAAAACTTCAGGAACGCCTTCATAGCCATGTATTTCTACCAAACACTCCAAAACCTAGTTTGTTGTGTTTTGGCAATAAATTGTCAAGTGTTTTCTTCAAGAGCCCCTGGAAATAGTTTTGTTCTTCTTGTTTTTTCTCACCCATTAGCGAGTAGTCATTCATCTAAAGGGTAAAGAGAGAAAGTGTTTTTCTTACTACTAACATCTTGTGTTATTTCCCACATTGAGTTCCAACAATAGTGTTAAAATCATAAATGGCTTTGGTGTTCACATGGAAGCTTATGATCTGAAATCAGTTGGGAAGATGTACTCGGAGAACTTCTCACTACAAGAATATTTTGTGTTTATATCAACTCCTAAAAGTGTATTATCCAACTTAACCATATTAAAAACATATACAGTGGATTCCGGTTATTTGGGCCACCGGTTAATCGGGGCAGCCGTTTATTTGGGGCAAATCTTAAAAAACAAAAACCAATCGAGAAAATAGCCAGGGTTTACTTCGCTTAATTGGGACAAAATGCCGTTTAATTGGGGCAGGAGACTTCAGCACTGGAGATTACCCTACGATTGTCTCCGACCGTACCAGGTAGTTCGGTCGGATTTTTGGAGGTCAGAACCATAAAACAATAAAAACAATTAGCAGTCACCTGTTTATTGGGCTTTTCTGTTAGTGAAAGTTATCATAAACGGACAGTAAACTCGATCTTATTGAATTTGCGATAATACCGGCAGCTGGAATTCTGTGGGTTATTATGGTAAAATGTGTTTACACTTCCATGAAATCTTCAATCATATAAAAAAAATAATTTTCAGAATCTTCTCTTCATTCCTATTTTTAAAGCTTCCTAATTTGTTACTCCGTTCTCACTTGCGCGTGTTGTGTTACGTGCAATTTGTGTGTGCCCTCTTCTTTGTTATTGATTGCTTATCTTTTTACTGTTTTAAATTTCAGCCCCCACCAACAAATGTCAGTGAAGAGAAATGTCAACTAGTTTAGTTAGTATGTACATTTTACAGTACGTATTAATTATCCCGATTATCACGTATATTCTTCCGATTTTCACGTATCATTTAATTTTTTAATTGGTAAGGTAATAAAGGGTAAATTTGTGCTTAATATATCTTTACTTTTATAGCCTGTGGATAATATTCCTCCTATTTTCGCTAATTAGAATCGCTGTTTAATAGAATTAAAATTCAATTCACAAACGTGATCATAATCACCGGCGCTTATTGCACATCGTATAGTGAACGGTACTTTACTATTTTGAGTTCGTCGTAACGTGATTTGATTGTACAGTGAACTAATTGTAAAAGGGGGGGGGGGTAAATTGTATTTTTAACTATTTAAGTGAAACTTCGGATAATTGGGGCAGCCGCTTAATCGGGCCAAAATGCACTAGTCCCGATGTGTCCCAAATAACCGGAATCGACTGTATTTAATTCCCAAATACAGATTTCAGCTTTATGAATGGAAAGTGTAATTTCTAACATACCCATCTTCAAAACCTGTAATTGATTCCTGAATACCGACTTCAGCTGTATGAGTGGAAACATGACATTCATTCTCTGCAGCAACACCAAAAGTCTGTAAATATAGATAAGAAAAGTATATCTCTGCTCCTATATTGATATGTATCCACATAATCGTTTAGTGACAAAAGTTGCAGTAGTAAGAGGGATATGTTGTGGTTCACTCACAGGCAAAATTACTTCCACTATTGTAACAGTTTGTTAAATCTCACTTGAATCAGTTAATTTAAGCTGTTGTCTACTTAGGACTGTGACTTTGGCCAGGTAAGGCTGGTCTTCCCTTGAAATAAATTCAGTTTAAATTACTTCCTCTCTCACTTCCATGCTAAATTAACTTCAGATACCAGTTATTAGATTATCCTTATAAGTTTAATTAACGTTTATATTTGTAGAAATAATTAGTTCACTCGATAATCAAATAAATAATTTATATTAAATGAGAAATACAGGTAAATATTCCATACAGTTATTAACAATATATTTAAGTTCAGATATTTGAATTTATTATTTTTTTTTTGTATCTCAGTACAAAAAAAAAAAAAAAAAAAAAAAAATGCTAAGAGTTCAGTTTTCAAGGACAATAGATAAGGGTGACAAGCACAGTCATTACACCTGTTTGCATTCAGTATGACTCAAAGACCATGAAAATTCTCAGTGCACAACATCTATAACAAAGTATCCAAACTCTAAAAAAGAATATGCTGCTTATTCAAGAGCATATCAAAAAAATGAAATCAAAGAAAGCAATACTAAAATATGAAGTTGAATATAACTCCTCCTGCCAAGAAGCAAAGAAAGCAGTATTATCAGTATCTCTGGTAAAATTATCCTACACACACCATTTTTGTCACAATCTGACCTTATAATTCCACAAAATAAATCCTTTTCTATGTATGCTGGCCTATGAGTGCTAGGTGAGTGACTATGTGATTCAAAATTAGTTACATGCACCTTCTTTTATAAATCAATTGATTTTATTGTTATAATCAGTTGTACTGAAGTTCATTAATTTGCAGTAATTTCATTTTGCTCTTTTAAGGCAAGGAAGTCAGGCATTCTGAATATGAGTTTTAAAAATGTTAAATAAAACTACTTTAATAATTTTCATAATATGTTTTTCAAAGAAAATTTAGTCTGATCTGGAATGCTGTAAACTCTTATACTTATTTCAGTTATTAATTTTAAGGAACTACAACAAAAGAAAGTGCTACACCAAGTGCTGAAATTCAAATAGAATCATCTGCTATAAGTACAGTACATATTCCGAAAAGAGAGCCCTCTGTAACAATTCAGACCTCTCAAGACATCTGGAAACCTTTTTTAAATGCTGAATGTGGTGTTAATCTTCGAAATGTTACAATGCAGTCTACAAGTTGTTTGGCCAAAACTTCTGCTGCAGCTTTAGATAAATCTGAAATAATCAGGTTACTATTTTTATTATTATTTTGCTAGTGTAATCAATATAATATTGTAAAACTTCCTGATTTAAGGAGTGTTTATTTAAATTTGATACCGCACTGTAAAGACTAAATTTTTAGGAGAAAAGCAAATTTACTGCATGTAGTGACTCTATCTCGGTGTTCACTTTATGGCAGGTACCCAAAAATGTAGATCAAATAAGATATTTTCTAGAACAAAGTTAAAATAAAAAAATATATATATATATTTTGTTAGTCATTATTTTGTTTAAAACCCACCAAATTTTAATCCCACCCCAAGCAATATACCAAAGCAGTCTCTCCTGTTAACAGGAGAGACTGCTTTTACAGGGATGGGATACACTTAAATAGAAAGGGTGCAAGAATATTTGCTGATGCTATCGAGGCAGTGTTAGGTGGGTCAGAAAACTGATAGCTTGGGGGGATACAAGGAATAATAGTTTAACAGTAGCCGTAGGCAGAGGTGAAGGTGATTCTTGCACAACTTCTATTAGAATAAGTAGCGACCTGGAGCGAGGGGTGTTGGGGGTTTCAGGGACAGATGGCAGTCATCCTGAAATAGGTGGGTATATGGGATGTGTTAGGGTAACTAGGAATAGGAGCATGTATGCTTGCATGTATACCAATGCTAGAAATATAGTAAATAAATTTGATGAATTTGAAGTGTTGGTCAAGACATCAAAGGTGAATATAGTTGGGATAACAGAGACCTGGTGTCACACAGATATAAGGAATGCAGAACTGGAATTTGGGGAGTACAGTGTGTACAGAAAGGATAGACAGGATTGGAAGGGAGGAGGTGTCATGCTGTTAATTAAGAAGAGCATAAAATCAAAAGAAGTGCATCCAGTTGATATAGATGAACAGTGCACTGTTGAGTCAGTTTGGTGTGACATAAGCACTGTGAAAGCAAAAATAAGACTAGGAGTGTGTTGTAGGCCTAATGACTCGAATGAGTACAATGAACAATTGTACAGAGAAATACAGTGGGCCAGTAAATCAGAATGTCTTATAATGAGGGATTTTAACTTCCCAGATATTGACTGGTACTTGTGGGTTGGTCACTCACCCACTAGTAAGACATTTGTGGATTTATTGGATGATTGTTTTCTGCAGCAGCATGTTTGAGAGGCAACCAGAGAGAGTAATACTCTTGATCTGGTTATCAGCAGTGATCATTCGTGCATTAAGAATTTGCAGATAAAGGAACCACTAGGTGGCAGTGATCACAGTGTACTGATGTGGGAATTACTTAAAGATTTAATTGCCATCAGGGATAAAGGAAAGGGTTTTTGCTTCCGTAAAGGTGAGTACAGTGGTCTCAGAAAGTTTTTAAATTCTGTACAGTGGGATCAACTGACGATGTTACCAACAGTACATTCTAAGTGGGAAGCATTCAAGGAATTAATCGTGGATGCTACTAAAAGTTTCATACCTATTAAGAAATATTGTTCAAGTTTTAGGCCTAAATGGTTATCTAATGAACTAATGAGAATCGTAACAGGGAAGAAAAATGCATGGGATGCATATAAATTATCAAGTGACTCAGAAGCCTATGGCAGATATAAGCTAGTCTGTAATCAGGTCACAAAGGAGGTTAGGCAGGCGAAGGCAGATTACGAGAAATCCTTGGCAAAAGATGCTAAGAAAAACAGCAAGGATTTCTTTACTTATATAAACTCTAAAAGGAACGGGATGAATCTGATTGGTCCACTTGACATCGATGGTTCGATTGTTGATGATCCCGCTCAGATAGCAAACAAACTGAATGAGTATTTTGCATCTACATTCACACATGAGGAATTATTAAGGTTTGAAAATGGCAGAAGCTTATCAAATTGTAGCAGGATACTTAATGATTTTGTAATAACTGAGGGCCAAGTGGAGGAGAAATTGTTGAAGTTAAACATAAGAAAAGCACCTGGGGTCGATGGGATTTATCCAGTTTTATTAAAGGAGGCGGCAAAGCAACTAAGCAAATCCTTAGCCATAATTATGAGAGCATCCTTGGACTCAGGGGAGGTTCCCACGGACTGGAGATGTGCAAATGTATCGCCAATTCACAAAGGGGGATCGAAGGGTGACAGACCAGTTAGTTTAACTTCTGTTCCGGGTAAAATAATGGAGTCACTGGTTAAAGATGCATTGCAGGATCATCTAGACAAGACTGCAGCAATAATTCAAATACAGCATGGGTTTGTTAAGGGAAAGTCTTGTCTGACAAATTTGATTGGTTATTATGATGTGGTTACAAAGGAACTGGATGCAAAAAATAACTTTGATATCATTTGGGTAGATGGGCTGAGAAGTGGCAACTGAAGTTTAACATTGGCAAATGCAAAGTACTGCATATGGGTAGAAGTAACCCCAGAGGAAGGTACCGTGTGCTACCTACACTTATGATGGTAGAAAATGAAAAAGACCTGGAAGTTATTGTGCAGTCAGATATGAAGTTTTCTGAGCAATGCAGACAGGCTGCAAGAGCAGGTGATGGGGTTTTGTCAATGATATACAGAAATTTTGCTAACAGGGAAAAGGAGGTGATTATCCTTTTGTAAGGCAGTGGTTAGGCCATGCCTTGAGTACTGCGTACAGGTCTGGATGCCTCATATTAGGAAGGAGTAGATTTATTTGAGCGTGTACAGAGAAGGGCAACAAGATTGGTGAGGGGAATGAAGGGATCCTCTTACCAAGAGAGGCTTAAGTTCTGTAAATTTCAGTGGTTGGAGACTAGGCACCTGCGCGGTGATCTGATTGAGGTGTATAAGGCCTTGAATGGGTTGAGCACGCTGAATTCTGATGGGATCCTTCCACTTGTTCAGATTATGAACCTAAGGGGGTATAAATTCAAATTAAGGAAAGACAGATGTAGAATAGATGTGCGGAAATTTACCTTTATAGCCAGCGGGTGGTTAATTGCTGAAACAAACTTCCATCTGCCGTTGTGGAAGTTGATAGATTGAATAAATTTAAGGAGGAACTGGACAGGCATTTGGAGGGAATGGTGTGATTTTTTTTTTTTTTTTTTTGGCTGATGCTGCATAAGCTCATACACTTGCTTTCTTTCATCACATGCCACTACTACTAATGAATGCACTCTAAAAAATGAACCATGCCACCTGAATGTCATTAGAAACTACAAGGTATAATTTAGAAGCCTGAACCAAACCCTGCCTTTAGCATTAGCATTAGTAGAGGCATTTGATGCAAGAAAGCAAGCTTATGCAGCATCAGCCCAAAAAAAAAAAAAAAAAAAAAAAAGTAACATAAATAAATAAAAATAACCACTTCCACTTCACCCCTCTGTTCGTTCGAAATACCTGTCCAGCTGAGCCTTAAACTTATTTAGGCTATCAACTTCCACGACAAGGGATGGAAGTCTGTTCCACCCACCAACCACCCGCTGGCTAAAGGCAAATTTCCGCACATCTATCCTACATCTGTCTTTCCTCAATTTGAATTTATGCCCTCTCAGGTGATTTTTCTGAGCTAGAGGAAGAATCCCATCAGCATTGAGCATGCTCAAACCATTCAAGGCTTTGTACACCTCTATCAGATCACCCCGCTGGTGCCTAGTTTCCAGACACTGTAATTTGCAAAACTTAAGCCTTTCTTCGTAAGAGAACCCCTTTGTCCCATTCACCAATCTAGTTGCCCTTCTCTGTACTCGTTCCAGCAGCTCTACATCCTTCCTGAAATGAGGCCTCCAGGCCTGTATACAGTACTCTAGGTGTGGCCTGACCATTGCCTTATACAAGGGAATAATCACCTCCTTATCCCTGCTAGAAAAATTCCTATATATCATTGACAATACACCATGAGCTACTCTTGCAGCTCGTCTGCACTGCTCAGAGAACTTCATATCTGCCGGCACCACCACCCCCAGGTCCCTTTCATTCTCTACCACTGTCAGTGTAGTACCACAGAGTTGATACGCTGCTCTGGGGTTGCTGTTTCCCATATGTAGTACTTTACATTTGTCAATGTTAAACTTCATTTGCCACCTCGAAGCCCATCTGCTCAACCTTTCCAAATCCTGTTGCAGCAGCATAGTGTCAGTAGTGTCCTTGACAACCCTGCCAACCTTCGTATCGTCTGCAAACTTGGACATTAAGCCTGATATACCATCATCAATATCATTTATAAATACAGAAAACAATAAAGGCCCCAATACTGAACCCTGAGGGACTCCACTAATAACATTAGTCCACGATGAGCAGTGTCCATTGATTACCACTCTCTGTCTTCTCCCCCTCAACCACCCCTTTATCCATAGCAGCAACTTGCCTCCAATGCCACACTGCTCCAATTTGTGCAGCAGTCTTCCATGTGCAACAGTATCAAAAGCCTTTCTAAGATCCAAGTATATAATATCAAAGTTATTCCCTGCATCCAGTTCTTTTGTGACTGCATCATAGTATCCAATCAAATTGGTCAGGCAAGACTTCCCCTTAACAAAACCATGCTGTGTCCTAGCTATAACTGAAGTCTTGTCTAGATGATCCTGCAGTGCTTCTTTCACCAGTGCCTCCATTAATTTTCCGGGAACAGAAGTTAAACTCACAGGTCTATAATTACTTGTGTCAGCCTTTGATCCCCCTTTGTGAATTGGGGTCACATTTGCACATCTCCAGTCAATGGGTACCTCCCCTGAGTCCAAGGAAGCTCTCATAATTATGGCTAAGGGTTTGCTTACCTCCTTTGCTGCCTCCTTTAATATAACTGGATAGATCCCATCCACCCCAGGTGCCTTTCTTGTGTTTATCTTCAACAATTTCTCCTCCACTTTGCTCTCAGTTATTACAAGATTCTCTAGCTTACTGCTAGAATTGAATACACCTCTGGCATTCCCCTCGCTGAATAACTCCTCATGTGTGAATGTCGATGCAAAATATTCATTTAGTTTGTTAGCTACCCGAGCAGGGTCATCAACAGTTGACCCATCGATCTCAAGTGGACCAATCTGATTCATCCCCTTCCTTCTAGAGTTTACATAAGTGAAGAACTCTTTGCTGTTTTTCTTCGCATCCCTTGCCAAGGATCTCTCGTAATCTGCCTTCGCCTGCTTAACCTCCTTTGTAACTTGGTTACAGATCAACTTGTATCTATCATAGGCGTCCGTGTCACGTGTTAATTTGTATGTATCCCATGCATTTTTCTTCTCTGCCATATGCCTCATTAGTTCATCTGACAACCATTTAGGCCTAAACCTTGAACAATATTTCTTAGTTGGTATGTAAAGCCTAGTAGCTTCCACGATAAGTTCTTTGAATGCTTCCCATTTTGAATTTGCTGTTGGCAATATCATCAGTTGATCCCACTGTATAGAATTTAAATACTGTCTCAGTCCATTGTAGTCGCCTTTACGAAAGCAATACCCCTTCCCTTTACCCCTAATGGTAGTTACCTCTTTGAGTAACTCCCACTTCAGCACACTGTGATCACTGCCACCAAGTGGTTCATTTATCTGCAGATTCTTAATGCATGAAGAATCACTACTGATAATCAAATCAAGAGTATTACTCCCTCTAGTTGCCTCCCGAACATGCTGATGTAGAAAACAATCATCCAATAAATCCACAAAAGCCTTGCTACTGTGTGAGTGACCAGCCCCCAAATTCCAGTCAATATCTGGGAAATTAAAATCCCCCATTATAAGACTCTCTGATTTACTGGCCCACTCTATTTCTCCGAACAGTTTCTTATTATACTCATCAGAGTCATTAGGCCTATAGCACACTCCTACTCTCAATTTTGATCTCCCAATGCTTATGTCACACCAAACTGACTCGACACTGCACTGTCCAGCGATGTCGACTGGCTTCACTTCCTTGGATTTTATGTGTTTTTTAACTAATAGCATAACCCCTCCTCCCTTCCTATCCTGTCTATCCTTTCTGTAGACATTGTACTCCCCAAATTCCAGTTCTGCATTTCTTATATCTGTGTGACACCACGTCTCTGAAATCCCCACAATATCTGCCTTTGATGTTTTGAGCAATACCTCAAATTCATCAAATTTATTTACTAAACTCCTAGCATTGGTGTACACACAAGTATACATGCACCTGTTTTTTTTCTTAGCTACCCTAACACAACCCATGTGTTTACTTGTACCCCAATGATTCCCAGCAGTCTCTGAAATATCCTGCATCTTATTTTCCAGGCTGCGGCTCATTCCAATAGAAGCAGTGCAAGAATCACTTTCACCTCTGCCAGTGGCTACTGTTAATCTATTAGTCCTTGTATCCCCCCAATCTAGCAGTTTTCCGACCCACCTAACATTGCCTCGATAGCGTCAGCAAACATTCTTGCACCCTTTCTATTTAAGTGTATCCCATCCCTGTAGAAGCAGTCTCTCCTGTTAACAAGTACAGACCAGGCTGAAAAAAATTCTACCCCTTGAGCCCTGCACAATCTTTCCAGGGCCGAATTGATTGACAGGGCTCTCATCATATACTCCCTCCTATCGCTCCTCCTGCCTTGTTTAAAATACATTGTTACTGACTAAACTGCAATTCATGATCCTGGCCGGGAGATCTATGTGAATTGCTCAGTATATTTCATATACTGAACAAAAACTAAAATATGAAAAAAGCCTTGTTTGTATACCATTTTAAAAT
This sequence comes from Mastigoproctus giganteus, assembly GCF_048544385.1. Taxonomy (NCBI): domain Eukaryota; kingdom Metazoa; phylum Arthropoda; class Arachnida; order Uropygi; family Thelyphonidae; genus Mastigoproctus; species Mastigoproctus giganteus. The sequence goes on from NC_143577.1 coordinate 141,039,614, forward strand.
AAAAAAATAAATGAAGAAAAGAAAATAAAGTGGAATAAAAAGAAAAATTCAACTTAAGAAGAATTTAGTCATTGTTTGAAACAAAATAAATCACTTAAAGCAATCATCGCCCTTGTGAAACTTAAGAAAATATCAAAATTACTGAAGTATGAGTTTAGAGGATATGATGGACAGTCATATCCTTTTTTTAGAAAGCCTCAGTTCTTGCTCTTACAACAAATATTAGCTGACAAACTAGTGGTAGCAGAAATTTTTACTTAATTAAAACAGATATCTATTATACATTATCAGAACTGTTCTTTAATGTATGTTTGTTCATGATATTGAGTTCAAGTTTTGCATCTGAAATTTTTTACATCATATTTACTGGATTTTGTTTTTTGTGCTGGAATGCCCCAGAACACTGTTCTGGAAGTTGCAAACATGTAAAAATAAAAATTTATATATTTAAGATGAATTTTTTATTTTTTTTTCATTATAAAATAAAAATTATTATTATTGATGTGTAAATGATACAGATATTTGGACCAACTGGACTGGCTTCTGTGCATGTGATATGGAAGAACATTGTAGTGATGCCACAATAAAATGAATTTCATGCATATAAATTATGCACCTACTCACAGTGGGTAACTATTTGTCCAATAGGAAGCTTCTCATTGGCCAGCTTCTACGATGTTTCAATGTCATGCATATTCATACAACCTGTACATGGAGAGTTTAAGAGCCAAACTGTATAGTCAGTAGGGAGGCATATCTTTGATACTGGTTAGTTCATTTATTCATTGTCACACTTTGCATTACGTGCAGTTGAAAATAAAATAGCCATTAAGTGTTATTTTATATTTGAATTTTGAATGCACTAGTGGATTTATTTAAATAAAGCTCTTAAGTTTCAGTTTTATTTAAATGTACTTTTGTAATATGAAAATAGCCAAAATTCCCTGGGGAGGGCCACCCTACTGTATGTGGAGGTATTGTAAATATTGTATTTAAATCCTAATGACTGCCACAGCATTTATTCTTAAAATTTATGTTTACAGAGGAAAACCTGCATGTATCATTCAGAAAGTCCTAACCAGGAATGAAGTTTATGATATTAGCTAAAATTTAATGAGTTAATTTTTATATGTGAAATTCTGTAATTGATGTGCTTATGCATCTCTCTGCCATCATCAACCTGGATGTTATATGCAAAATAACAGTTGGTTAATTAACATTTGTGTGTCTTCAGATACACATGATCAAAGGGTTCAGATATACATGATCAAATCCAGAAATAGGTGTTCTCTCTCTCTCTCTCTCTCTCTCTCTCTCTCTCCAACCAAAAAGGGCTTTGCTGATTAAAAAAAACTAACCACTGTGTGCAAAATTGAAACTTCATTTTTCACTTTTACATTATTCCTCTTTAATTTGATAACTAAATATCTTTGACAGTTTGACTTCATTAAAAAATATTTCAGAACATGTATTGATAAATTTTAGGATTTAATACTAATTTTAATATTTAAAAATTTAGTTCTGATTTTAATATTTAAAAAAGGTTCATATGTCACAACGTACTTTAAATCATACATGGCAGTAGGTTATGTTAAGTCAGCATGCAGTGGAATAAAATATAAGCACAGTAACTTGGCAGTTATTAATAACACTGCCAACCATAGTGAATGTATATCAGAAGAATTGTGTTTTCGGTGACCAGTAGATGTCACGTGGCTTTCACCTAGTGTGATGAGACCCTGCTAACAATCTTTTCTTCCTTTTAGGTATTAGCATTAATTGAGGCATATGATGCAAGAAAGCAAGCTTATACAGCATCAGCCAGGGGGAAAAAAAAATAATAATAACCTTCCCATTTCACATATCCGGATCCGGTCACTCCAAATGTTTGTCTAGTTTAGCCTTAAATTTATTTAAGTTATCAACTTCCACAACAACAGATGGAAGTCTGTTCCAGCAATCCACTACCCGCTGGCTAAAGGCAAACGCTGCACATCTATTCTACAACTGTCTTTCCTCAGTTTGAATCTATGCTCCCTCAGGTACTTAATCTGAGCAAGTGAAAGATCCCGTCAGCACTGAGCCTGCTCAAACCATTCAAGGCCTTATACACCTCGATCAGATCACCTCGCAGGTGCCTAGTCTCCAGATGCTGCAACTTGCAGAATTTAATGGCACCTCCATAGCCAAGTGGGCGGGAGCAGCAGTGTGTAGCACACGCTTCTTGATTAGACTAGGGTTCGAGCCCGTGACCACCAAATACAGAGGATGCGGAAAGATCAAGGAATGACCACCACATATCCCCGGAGTAATATGGCCTTAGTTGCTAATGCTCCTAAAAACCAAATAACAAACAAGCAGAACTTAAGCCTTTCTTCTTAAGCGCACCCCTTTGTTCCTGTCACCAATTGTTGCCTTTCTCTGTACTCGTTCTAGCAACTCTACATCCTTCCTAAAATGAGGCCTCCAGACATATACTCAAGGTGTGGCCTGACCATTATTTTATTCAAAGAAATAATCACCTCCTTGTCTCTGCTAGCAAAATTCCTATATATCATTGACAAAACTGAATGACCTGCTCTGGCAGCCCATCTACACTGCTCGGAGAACTTCATATCTGATTACACAATTATCCCCACATATTTTTCATTCTCCACCTCCCTGAGTGTAGTACCACACAGTTGGTATATTGCATATGGGTTACTGCTACCCATATGCAGTACTTTGCATTTGTCAATATTAAACTTCAGTTGCCACTACTCAGTCCATCTACCTAACTTTTCTAGATCCTGTTGCAGTAGCATACTGTTTTTACTATCATTAACAACCCTGCCAACCTTTGTATCATCTGCAGACTTGGACATTAAGCCTGATATACTTTCATCGACATTAGCATTAGTAGAGGCATATGATGCAAGAAAGCAAGCTTATGCAGAGCATCAGCCAAAAAAAAAAAAAAAAAACACACTTCCATTTCACCCCACCATTCGTTAGAAATACCTGTCCAGCTGAGTCTTAAATTTATTTAGGCTATCAACTTCCACGACAAGGGATGGAAGTCTGTTCCACCAACCAACTACCCGCTGGGTAAAGGCAAATTTCCGCACATCTATCCTACATCTGTCTTTCCTCAATCTAAATTTATGCCCTGTCGGGTGATTATTCTGAGCAAGAGGAAGAATCCCGTCAGCATTGAGCATGCTCAGACCATTCAAGGCTTTATACACCTCTATCAGATCACCTCGCCGGTGCCTAGTCTCCAGACACTGTAATTTGCAAAACTTAAGCCTTTCTTCGTAAGAGCAACCCTTTGTTCCATTCACTAATCTTGTTGCCCTTCTATGTACTCGTTCCAGCAGCTCTACATCTTTCTTGAAATGAGGCCTCCAGACCTGTATACAGTACTCAAGGTGTGGCCTGACCATTGCCTTATACAAGGGAATAATCACCTTCTTATCCCTGCTAGAAAAATTCCTGTATATCATTGACAAGACACCATGAGCTACTCTTGCAGCCCGTCTGCACTGTTCAGAGAACTTCATATCTCCCTGCACAATAAACCCCAGGTCCTTTTCATTCTCTACCACTGTCAATGTAGTACCACAGAGTTGATACTTTGCTCTGGGGTTGCTGTTTCCCATATGTAGTACTTTACATTTTTCAATGTTAAACTTCATTTGCCACCTCTCAGCCCATCTGTCAACCTTTCCAGATCCTGTTGCAGCAGCATAGCGTCAGTAGTGTCCTTAACAACCCTGCCAACCTTTGTATCATCTGCAAACTTGGACATTAAGCTTGATATACTGTCATCAATATCATTTATAAATACAGAAAACAATAATGGACCCAACACTGAACCCTGAGGGACTCCACTGGGGTGGATAGTTACCCATCCACCCCAGGTGCCTTTCTAAATAACATTAGTCCATGATGAGCAGTGTCCATTGATTACCACTCTCTGTCTTCTCCCACTCAACCATCCCTTAATCCATAGCAGCAATGTGCCTCCAATGCCACACTGCTCCAATTTGTGCAGCTGTATTCCATGTGCAACAGTATCAAAAGCCTTTCTAAGATCCAAATATATAATATCAAAGTATTCCCTGTATCCAGTTCTTTTGTGACTGCATCATAGTATCCAATCAAATTGATCAGGCAAGACTTTCCCTTAACAAAACCATGCTGTGTCCGAGCTATAACTGAAGTCTTGTCTAGGTGATCCTGCAGTGCTTCTTTAACCAGGTCCTCCATTAATTTTCCTGGAACAGAATTTAAACTCACAGCTCTATAATTACTTGTGTCAGCCTTTGATCCTCCTTTGTGAATTGGGGTCACATTTGCACATCTCCAGTCCATGGGTTACCTCCCCTGAGTCCAAGGAAGCTCTCATAATTCTGGCTAAGGGTGTGCTTACTTCCTTTGCTGTCTCCTTTAATATACCTGGATAGATCCCATCCACCCCAGGTGCCTTTCTTGTGTTTATCTTCAACAATTTCTCCTCCACTTTCCTCTCAGTTATTACAAGATTATCTAGCTTACTGCCAGAGTTGAATATGCCTTTGGCATTCCCCTTGCTGAATAACTCCTCATGTGTGAATGTTGATGCAAAATATTCATTTAGTTTGTTAGCTACCTGAGCAGGATCATCAACAGTTGAACCATCGATATCAAGTGGACCAATCTGATTCATCCCCTTCCTTCTAGAGTTTACATAAGTAAAGAACTTCTTGCATCATTAATAAATACACATCATAAATAGACATCATTAATAAATACACATCATAAATAGACATCATTAATAAATACACAAAACAACAATGGGCCCAGCACAAAACCCTGGGAGACTCCACTAATAACATTAGTCTACATAGAGCAGTGTCCATTTATTACCACTCTCTGCTGTCTCCCACTCAGCCATCGCTTTATCCATTGCAGCAACTTGCCCTTAATACCCATTGTACCGCTCCAATATGTACAGCAGTCTTTCTGGGGGCGGACTCCACTAATAACATTAGTCCACATAGAGCAATGTCCATTTATTACCCACTCTCTGCCGTCTCCCACTCAACCATCCCTTTATCCATTGCAGCAACTTGCCCTTAATGCTATACTGCTCCAATTTGTATAGCAGTCTTCCATGTGCAACAATATCAAAAGCTTTCCTGAAATCCAATTGCAAAGTGTATTTGGAAAGGCATGAAGTCCCCGTTGTTTTTTTCCATCACTTTGTATCATGTAACAGTTTGACTCCTACGAGATTTGAAATTTTCTGTTCGGGTCTTTTACAATTTGTTTGGTCAGACTAAATTTCATTGAAGTTGTATTCAACAGAAATCATGCATTTTTTTCTTTAATTTAATTTTATTTAGCCCTATATATAAATGGAAATATGTTTCAAATGTTGTATGTGTGCATTACTCAATAGGAAAGGTTGGATTGATGTACCATATTTTCTAGTTTCATAAGACTGCATCCCCAATTGCATTTCATAGTTCCCCCCAACCCACTGAATCAGTATATACAAGGTGTTTCATAACATGTGGGCTGGATACTTTAAATCATTGTTTTCAGGACCTGAAAACAATGAGAAAAGTTTATATAAACATTTTTCTGATTCTGAATGTCGAGGAGCTATGCCGTTTGAATTTTAAAAAATGGCTGTGACATTTTCAATGGTAGAAATTAATAAAGATATACAGTGCAGCTTCAATATAATGTGGGCATTGGGGAACAATTTTAACACATGTTGTGAGTGAAATATGTTACAGTTGAAAATAAAATTTACCCATTTTTGTTTTTTTTTAAATTTGTTCTAAGAAACACAAGCGGAATTTAGATTTACCACTATGTAATTACAGAGGTCAAAAGCAGCAACTTGCAAAAAATTATAATTATGAGAGCATCCTTAGATTCAGGAAAGGCCTCTATAAGATTGAAGATTTGAAAATCTCTCCTATTAAACAAATAGAAATCACAGGGAAAATGAGTAATAATAGACCTGAGTGGTCTGTTAAGCTTGACCTGAATGGTCAAGCTAATCTGGCAGTGGTAGTGTGGCACCTCACAGATGCCCCTTGAAAGTAACATTCCCAGATTAACTGTTACTCAATGATTAAATTTCTGAAAATTTTGCTGCCTTCCAAATTGGAGTCAAACTTTTACTGAAATAGTTTCTGAAGTTATTTTCTTATGATTTTCTTGAAGAATGCCATGGTACCACTACTGCATTTATGTTTGTTTCAGGCTGCTTGTTTACCTTTTCCACTAAACCAATAAACATCTACTGCCTTATCCTAGTTGTTTTGAAGGATTTGTTATTGTTTTCACAACATAAAGATGAGAATACAAGACCTTATTTTCTCTCAAACTGGCTAGTACTCTAATTTTTCTCATTTTAAAATGCACCAGATTTGAAATAAATTTTGAAATATGTGTGAAAATGGCAGTAATTAATTGCAACAAATGTACATAATATTTTTAAAAAATTCTTAATAATGTTTATATGAATATATAATTATAATATAAGTAGAAATAAATGCATATGCCATGGGCAGTTCAAAATTTCATACATTTAAGTCTTTTAAATTGCAAAATAGAAGAGTTTAAGAGAATAATATTTCTATTTTATGTCTAATATGATATTAGGAATTTTTCAACTTTTATATGCAAAATTTTTAAAAAAATACCAATATACTTTTCATAAATTAAAAAAAAAAAAATGGGTACCTCTCATTTCCCCCGGCCGCCTCCGTAGCCAGGTGGGAAGGAGCAGCAGCAGTGCGTAGCACACGCTTCTTGATTAGACCGGGGTTGGAGCCCGTCACCACCAAATAGGAAGGATGCGGAAAGGTCAGGGAATGACCACCGCATATCCCGGAGCAATATGGCCTTAGCTGCTAATGCTCCTAAATAACAAACAACATCATTTCCCCCACCACCACTTTTGCTACAAATTGGAGTACCACTGGATTAAAGAAATATGCAGGAAATATTGTTCAAGGTTTAGGCCTAAATGGATATCCGATGAACTAATGAGACATAGGGCGGAAAAGAAAAATTCATTGAATACATATAAATTAATCGGTAATAAGCTGGTCTGTAACCAAGTCACAAATTAGATTAGGCAGGCAAAGGCAGATTATGAGAAATCTTTGGCAAGGGACGCAAAGAAAAACAGCAAAGAGTTCTTTGCCTATGTAAACTCTAGAAGGAAAGGAATGAATCAGATTGGTCCACTGGATATTGATGGTTCAGCTGTTGATGATCCTGCTCAGGTGGCTAACAAACTAAATGAGTACTTTGAATCTACATTCACACATGAGAAGTTATTCAGGGAGGGGAATGCCAGAGGTGAATTAAACTCTGGCAGTGAGCTAGATGATTTTGTAATAACTGAGAAGAAAGTGGAGGAGAAATTGTTGAAGATAAACATAAAAAAGGCACCCCGGGTGGATGGGATCTATCCAGTTATATTAAAGGAGGCAGCAAAGGAAGTAAGCAAACCCTTAGCCATAATTATGAGAGCTTCTTTGGCATTAGTGATGTTTGGACTCAGGGGAGATACCCATGGACTGGAGATGTGCAAATGTGACCCCAATTCACAAAGGAAGATCAAAGGACACAAGTAATTATAGATCTGTTAGTTTAACTTCCGTTCCAGGAAAATTAATGGAGGCACTGGTTAAAGAAGCACTGCAGATCATCTAGACAAGACTTCATTTATAGCTCGGACACAGCATGGTTTTGTTAAGGGAAAGTCTTGCCTGACCAATTTGATTGGATACTATGATGTGGTCACAAAGCAACTGGATGCAGGGAATAACTTTGATTAGAAAACAGGCCTTGTGCATCGGTTGCATTATATCATCAAAGTTTCTTGCGACGACCGACTAACTGGTTAAAATAACTTTATTAAAATAAAAATATAATATATACATAAGATAAAAGAGTTAAAATATATATAATAAAAGCATTAAAATATATAGTAGCTTTCAAAGCGGAGTGCCTCTTCATCAGCTAGTCTGTGACTGGTGTACTTCAATATATATTAATGATTACAATAGCACAAGTCAACTAGACATGATCATATATCACGAGTCTGTTGTCGGTAAAGCAGAATTACGTACACGTGATGATCAGCAGTGCTCATCGCACTGCAATACAGTATATTCTATAATAGGGTGTAAATGTACTCCCCTTGTCCGATTCATAGTACTATTATTGGTGGCTATGTGTAGTGCTTCAAGCCATGAGCGCTGGTGGTAATCACATGAATAGTCGACGATTTCAATATCCCATTAGGGATCAAGATTGTGCTGCTCAACCCAATAATGGGTTGTTGTCACTTTTTGTTGGATTCAGGCACATTCTGGGATTTTTGGTAATGAACTGTCTGACAAAGCTGGAAAAAATCCAGCTACCTTAGATTTAACAAATATCCCAGTTCCAGCATCAGACTATCCACAATTCATTCGTGCTGCATGCCTAACAGAATGTACAGTATTCTGGCACTCTCAAACAAATAATAAACTCTTTCAATTTAAAAAGGATCCTAAAATTTGGCTTTCTAGTGTCCATATATCAAGACGAGAGGAAGTTGTCCTTTCCACAGCAAGAATAGTCATACTCATTTGACCCACTTTTATTTACTCAGTCAGGAGATGATCCACCACATTGTTCTTTAAATCTGACTGTTAAAAACATTCTCATTGAATGCCCATACTATAAACAAGACAGAAATTCCACCCTGCTATCATTGGTTAACTTCCAGAAACCAATAAATTTAGAGAATCTTATTGGTGACAATGCAGATGTTTCCAAAATTTTCAATTTTCTGAAGGAAATTGGAGTTTTTAATAATTACTGATCTCAGCCTTTTCTGACATTAGGAGAATTTCTCATATATTTATACAATAAATGAATAGGCACATTATAACCAATGCAGCTTATGCACCCCCCCCCCCCACAACAACAATAATCAAGTCATGAATTGTTCCTGAAAGTGCAGCCAACATGTTATGATGCACTCTGTATATATAAATGATAGTAAGTTTGGGATGTTTAGGAATGAAAAATCAAATCAATAAATAGACTATTGCCATCTGTTTTGTTAATTCCTAGAGAGGCTTTAGCTCTGGTTCCATAGTCCTGTAGCTGTAGATTCATCCTATAACAGCAAAATTTTCACCCTCGTTTATTTTCTCTTCAAAGGGCCTTATACACCTCAGTCAGTTCTCTAAGGTGCCTAGTTCCCAAGTTCTGCAGGACACAGATGATCCAGTTCTTTGTTCTTATAGTCACCATGTTGTTGACTGGCTAGCTAAGGATTGGATGGAACCGAACACCGAGCATCTCTTCAGAGCTGCCAGAGACTGAGAGACATTTGCTGTGGTGGTCGCCAACCTCCACTAGGAGATGAAGAAGATATAAATGCTTTTAAATATTAATTTGTTCTTACTTTTGGCTTGCTTACCCATTATTAGAGTGCAGTTATTTCAAAAATCAAATCAAGATTTCAAAAAAATAAAATAAAATTTGCAGAATAATTGTAAAAGAATTAAAAAAACAAACAAACAAACAAACTTGTACTAATGTTTTTTATTTTCGTTTTTTTATCACTTGATTTAATTTCATAACCTGTATCTGAATCCAGGGAATTATAGCTTTTGTAAACTAATATTGGAATAACAGTAGTTGAGAGGTGCAAGAAAATAGATTTAAATGTCTTGATGATAAATAAGCTCATACACCAACCATTAATTAAAATAGCTCTTTACTGTGACTAGAATTTACAAATTAAAATAACATATTTACAATAAAAATTAATATATAAAATAAAACTGCTATGATACACTATATAAGAATTAAAACTGTGATAAAATCATTATAATAAAATTACCTAAAATAAACTGGATTAAAAGAGATAAAACCTGTAGCTTTCGGAAGCATCAGCTTCCTTCCTCAACAGTATTAAATCTTCTAGCAACACTTCCTTATATATAACAGGCCCACGGTATTTCACCATGTGGTTCCATCGGCGCATGGTCAGAACTGGAAGCGGAAATAGCTCGGGAGCGTGAAAAGCAAAACCGTTCATCCGTACTTAGAACAATAGTTTCAAATAAGAGATGCAAACGCATACCCCTGTCCCTATTCCTGGTATTGTTGTCAGATGAACAGATTCGCAGGCTCCCGAGCCATTTACGGTCCCAGAATCCATGCGCTCGATCTACAATAACCGCATCCCCTGGGGAGATTTGATGCTGCCCCTCCCAATAATGTTCGGCCACAGCAGACTTATTATAGTCAGCAGTTTTTATAGCATCTAAATGCTCCCCCAGATGATCCTTTAACCGCCGTTTTGTTTCGCCCACATAGCATTCCCCACAATCTGGGCATTTTATCCTGTAAATAACTCCACTACTAAGGTCTTTTGCGATTGAATCTTTTACCTGGGACACAACTATGTGTAACCTCTGCCCGGAAAGCTGCACACAATGTGTTTTGAAACCCCGTAAAATTCTGGTTAACCGCTCAGTAAGGCCCAGATAGTAAGGAATGTATGCGGTAGCCACAGGAACAAACAGGTTCCCTACAGTTGGACACTATTCCTTTGCTGTATCTGTCCACAATCCTCTGGGGGTATCCACATTTTCTAAAGTCTGCTGTGACCAGTTTGATTTCACATTCTTTATCCTCAGAAGTAGTACAGTGTGACATTGCTCTATCTACTAGGGCTTTTACCACACTATTCCTATGTTGTCCAGCTTGTGCTGAACTGTAGTGGGTGTATTGACCTCTACACATAGGTTTTTTAAAAACCAAAATATTTAGTCTAGGGCCTATCCTAGAGATCAATACATCCAAAAATGTAAGAGCATTTTTGGATGTATTGATCACCTGTCTCCACCTCTGAAGTAAACTGTATAAATTGGGAGAAGTTTTTGAGCCAATGAAGTGCATCCTTCTCTCTCTCCCCTTTTGGACCACGGTGAAAGTATCGTCAACATACCTCTTCCATTTCTTCATGGAAATCATCAAAAACTCTACTTTCTGTAGAAGCTGCACACAGTGTGTTTTGAAACCCCGTAAAATTCTGGTTAACCTCTCAGTAAGGCCCGGATAGTAAGGAATGTATGCGGTAGCCACAGGAACAAACGGTTCCCCTACAGTTGGACACAATTCCTTTGCTGTATCTTAGTTACCCTGGAGCGACGTGTTAATAAATTGGTGCAGATTTGGTTAAAGGCAGATAAGATTTCCAAGGAGACGTATTGGTCTTTGCACACCACTGGATGCCAACTCCCCAGGTTCTATGGATTGCCAAAAACTCAAGACGGAAGTCCCTCTTAGACCCATTGTCTCATTTATAGGCAGCCCCACATATGCCTTTTCAGGGTATTTGGCAAAATTGATGTTTTATTGATTTCGTCATTAAAGAAAGTAAAGAGTTTGTGGGATTTGTGAAGGATCTGATCATAGATGAAAATGAGACTATGATTTCTTTTGATGTTGTGTCATTATTTACATGCGTTCCTATTAAGCATGGAATTTATTGTGTGAGAATGGCATTGAGTAACGATGTCTCTTTGGCATTTAAGTATAGAGGACATTTGCTCAGTTGTTGAACTTTGTCTGGCCAGCACCACTATGGTGTTTAAAGGAATCATGTACAAACAGGTTCACGTTACAGCCATGGGTTCTCCCATTAGTGCCATCGTGGCCAATGTGGCCATGGAAGAGTTAGAAAGTAGAGTTTTTGATGATTTCCATGAAGAAATGGAAGAGGTATGTTGACGATACTTTCACCGTGGTCCAAAAGGGGAGAGAGAGAGAGAGAGAAGGATTCACTTCATTGGCTCAACAACTTCTCCCAATTTATACAGTTTACTTCAGAGGTGGAGACAGGTGGCACTCTTGCATTTTTGGATGTATTGATCTCAAGGATAGGCCCTAGGCTAAATATTTCGGTTTTTAAAAAACCTATGTGTAGAGGTCAATACACCCACTACAGTTCAGCACAAGCTGGACAACATAGGAATAGTGTGGTAAAAGCCCTAGTAGATAGAGCAATGTCACACTGTACTACTTCTGAGGATAAAGAATGTGAAATCAAACTGGTCACAGCAGACTTTAGAAAATGTGGATACCCCCAGAGGATCGTGGACAGATACAGCAAAGGAATAGTGTCCAACTGTAGGGAACCTGTTTGTTCCTGTGGCTACCGCATACATTCCTTACTATCTGGGCCTTACTGAGCGGTTAACCAGAATTTTACGGGGTTTCAAAACACATTGTGTGCAGCTTCCCGGGCAGAGGTTACACATAGTTGTCCCAGGTAAAAGATTCAATCGCAAAAGAACTTAGTAGTGGAGTTATTTACAGGATAAAATGCCCGGATTGTGGGGAATGCTATGTGGGCAAAACAAAACAGTGGTTAAAGGATCATCTGGGGGAGCATTTAGATGCTATAAAAACCGCTGACTATAATAAGTCTGCTGTGGCCGAACATTATTGGGAGGGGCAGCATCAAATCTCCCCAGGGGATGTGGTTATTGTATATCGAACGCATGGATTCTGGGACTGTAAATGGCTCGGGAGCCTGCGAATCTGTTCATCTGACAACAATACCATGAATAGGGACAATGGGGTATGTATTTGCATCTTCTATTTGAAACTATTGTTCTAAGTACGGATGAACGGTTTTGCTTTTCACGCTCCAGAGCTATTTCCGCTTCCAGTTTTGACCATGCGCCAATGGAACCACATGGTGAAATACCGTGAGCCTGTTATATATAAGGAAGTGTTGCTAGAAGATTTATTACTGTTGAGGAAGGAAGCTGATGCTTCCGAAAGCTACAGGTTTTATTGCTTTTAATCCAGTTTATTTTAGGTAATTTTATTATAATGATTTTATCACAGTTTTAATTCTTATATAGTGTATCATAGCAGTTTTATTTTATATATTAAATTTTATTGTAAATATGTTATTTTAATTTGTAAATTCTAGTCACAGTAAAGAGCTATTTCAATTAATGGATACAGCAAAGGAATAGTGTCCAACTGTAGGGAACCTGTTTGTTCCTGTGGCTACCGCATACATTCCTTACTATCTGGGCCTTACTGAGCGGTTAACCAGAATTTTACGGGGTTTCAAAACACATTGTGTGCAGCTTCCCGGGCAGAGGTTACACATAGTTGTCCCAGGTAAAAGATTCAATCGCAAAAGAACTTAGTAGTGGAGTTATTTACAGGATAAAATGCCCGGATTGTGGGGAATGCTATGTGGGCAAAACAAAACAGCGGTTAAAGGATCATCTGGGGGAGCATTTAGATGCTATAAAAACCGCTGACTATAATAAGTCTGCTGTGGCCGAACATTATTGGGAGGGGCAGCATCAAATCTCCCCAGGGGATGTGGTTATTGTATATCGAACGCATGGATTCTGGGACTGTAAATGGCTCGGGAGCCTGCGAATCTGTTCATCTGACAACAATACCATGAATAGGGACAATGGGGTATGTATTTGCATCTTCTATTTGAAACTATTGTTCTAAGTACGGATGAACGGTTTTGCTTTTCACGCTCCAGAGCTATTTCCGCTTCCAGTTCTGACCATGCGCCAATGGAACCACATGGTGAAATACCGTGAGCCTGTTATATATAAGGAAGTTTTGCTAGAAGATTTATTACTGTTGAGGAAGGAAGCTGATGCTTCCGAAAGCTACAGGTTTTATTGCTTTTAATCCAATTTATTTTAGGTAATTTTATTATAATGATTTTATCACAGTTTTAATTCTTATATAGTGTATCATAGCAGTTTTATTTTATATATTAAATTTTATTGTAAATATGTTATTTTAATTTGTAAATTCTAGTCACAGTAAAGAGCTATTTCAATTAATGGTTGGTGTTATGAGCTTATTTATCGTCAAGACATGAATTTATCCAACCTCAGAGGCCTTTTTCAGGATATAAATAGATTTAAAATTCATCAGAATTTAAAATCTAATTTCTCATTGCCACCTGTTATCAGTTGTGTCTACAGTTGCATTTCTTTTTTTTTTTTTTTTTTTTAATTTATTATTATATTTTTTGAAGAATACGAGAAATTTACGGTTGAGGTACATGCACATAAGAACGCAATTAAGAAATTGTAGAGTTTTATTTCTAATTTAAACATAATTCACGATTTACACTAAAGCACACAACACTTGTTTACAAAAACTAATTCACTAAAACATTTGTTCACTTTGTTTCACCACATGCTCTCCGAAACACATACACTTTTTGAAATAAGAAAATGCTTGTCTGATGCAGAACCCATTCATATATATATACTGGTAGAGAAGTTTCTAAAAGGTACACAGTGTTTCTAGAGAACTCTGTCAAAAGTTCTAGAATCTTCCATTAACATCCCAACTTTTTTTCCACACATAACAATATTCTAGAATGTTGTAGAAAGCTCAAGAATTCTCTAGATGATGTCTTTCAAATGTTGTAGGAAAAAAAAAAAATAATAATAATAATACATAAATGGATGGAAAAGATGATTAAACCAACTAATGGGCTTGATTTTCAGCTATTAACCTTGATTTTTGGCTATTAAAATGTTCGGCTATGGTTGTTTGAAATCTGAAGGCGATGCTAACTTTTTAAGTGCATATCTGACTTTTCGAACTGTTTCCTATGAGAATCTGTCCAAATTAATTCAGAGAGGAAATTGATGCTGATCGTGTAATCATATCAAAAGTAGTACTTTCTTCCATTGCCTTTCTTACATACTGACATAGAAAACATTCATCTAGTAAATTTGCATACATCTTCCTACTGTGTGAATGACCAATCTGCAAGTTCCAATCAATATCTGGAGAATTAAAATCATCCATTATAAGACATTCTGATTTATTCCCTACTCTGTTTGTGTTTACAATTGTTTATTATATTCTTCACAGTCATTAGGCCTGTTATACAGTCATATTCTCATTCTTGTTTTACCAATGCTCATGTCACACAGAACTTACTCAGCATTGCATTAGCCACCCATGTCCACTAGATCCACTGTCTTAGAATTTTTGATTCTTCTTAAATAAGCACTTAAACCCACCCCCACTTCTGTCTTGTGAGTCCTTTATGTATGCCATTGTACTTCCCATATTCAATCTCTGAATCCTTATGTCTTAGTGACACACACAGTGTTGCTAAGACAAAATTCAGTGGTATCACCCACAATATCTGCATTTGATGGCCAATACCAGTACAGTAAACCCCCGCTATTTGCGGGGGTTACGTTCCTGAGAAATGTCGCGAATACAGAAAACGCGAATACTGAGTTATGGCTCCCATAGTAATAAAGCAGTTCCGTTCCAAACTATGAAATATGTAAGAAAAACTAGTCTAAAATTTTGTCTATGTATGTATTATATGTACTTTCATAATATGACTATGTACATAGACAGTACATAGTTAAATGCAAGCATATGGCATTGAAATGAAAATAAGAAACAATTTAATATTAAATGTAATATTTATTAGAAATTTTAAATAAATCTTTCAAACCAGTGCCTTTGCTAGCAAAAAAACTTATTCCACCAGTGCTATCACCAGTTTCGCTAAAGTGTTGATAAAGGAGTTTTGCCTTTTCACGAATGATGAGTGAACTTAACTGAATTTTATTTTGAGTTCGGCCTTCTATCCACAGATTTAAAGCTTTTTCCATTTTTTCTAATTTCACATCACGAGTTACAGAGCAAATTTTTGAAGCAATTAGCGCGTTTTCACGAACACTATGGTGGATTTTTTCTTCCGATTTTTTGATTGATCGTACCGTTGACTCATTGATTTTATAATGTTTTGCCACTGAGGAGACACTTTCACCATTAGAAATTTTGTCTAATAACTCAATTTTCTTCAAACAGGCCTCTGAGGTTGGGTATATTCATATTGTAGTTTTAAATGTTTTTTTAATAATAAATTATATTTGCCTGTATTTACAATAAATTATATTTAACTTTACAACTAAAATATATGAAATATACATTAAAATATACTGGGTTAAGAACAATAAAATACATTAAAATATACTAAATTAAAAGCAATAAAACCATAGCCAATCGGGCGCATAAGTTCTGGGACCACAAGTGGCTCGAGAGTTTGCGGATCCATCCCCTCTTTGAGGCTACTATCCTCAGAAGGGATGAACGGTTCTACTTGACCCACTCTCGAGCCGATTCCATAACACAAGAGAACGGAACACGTGGGAATGAAACACGTGATGAGTACTGTGAACCTGCTAGTATTTAAAGACGCACCGCAGAATAAAGAAAATACCGCTGAAGAAGAAGAAGGCAGGAGCCTTCGAAAGCTATGGTTTTATCACTTTTAATTTAGTATATTTTAATGTATTTTATTGTTCTTAACCCAGTATATTTTAATGTATATTTCATATATTTTAGTTGTAAAGTTAAATATAATTTATTGTAAATACAGGCAAATATAATTTATTATAAATACATAGTTATCAAGATTCCTGTTTTCGTTGTGTTTTATTTCTACATAAGGTTGGTGAAAAACATTTAAAACTACAATAACTCAATTTTATTCGCTAATGTCATCACCTTCTCTGATATTTTCACATTTCTCTTGTTATTCGTAGCCATATTTTTGTATGGGTTAGAAACAACTTGTCCACAATGAAGTCACTTTCTTCCATTAACACACTCGAAAAAGTCTGTTTTACACTGCAAAACGGTAGATTTATCACTTTTGTAAGCATATCAATTTATAAATTGATAAATTTATTCAATTTATAAGCATATAAATTAAAAGCAAACGACGAAACCTTCCATGACAAGCGCATAACACATACTAAACAAGGATTAGCGAGAAACATCCACGCTCGCGATTTTGTCACCTCTCTCCCCCACCTACTGAGCGCTGTTTTGACCAGGAAAGATAATTTTAGCCACACCCCTGTTTTTTTATGGCGAAAAATATTCACAGCGCTTTAAAATTCACATTTTTTTAGGTTTCATTTTATATTAAATCAGCGATCGCGAATACAGATACCGCGAATAGCGGGGGTTTACTGTATTTCAAATTCATCAAATTTGTTTACTTTTATCTATTAGTGGATATGCAATATGCTTCTGCTCATCCACTTTATGCACTACAAATTTTGCAAAGACCTTCCTTTCCCCAAAATCTTCAAGCAGAATTTGATGAATTATCTCCTTATTCATATCCAAATCATCAAACATAATGACGAACTCTTGGCACAGTTTCCCAAACTTTTTTTATGCAACTGTGGCCTCATTTCTAGAGGCTGGCATTAGCATTAGTAGTGGCATATGATGCAAAAAAGCAAGCTTATACAGCATCAGTCAAAAAAAAAAATATATATATATATACAATTCCCATATCACCTGCCCATTCCCTCCAAATGTTTTCAAGTTCTTCCTTGAATTTATGTATACTTTTAACTTCCACAATGAACATATGAAAGTTTATTCCAACAATTAACCAGCTGGTGGCCAAATAACTGCACACCAACTTAGCAACTTTCCTTCCTCAATTCGAATATTTGCCTCAAGTGTGTAATCTGAGCAACAGGAAGAATCCCATCAGCATTGAGCTTGCTGAAACCATTCAAAGCCTTAATCCCCTCAATCAGATCACCTCGCAGGTGCATAGTCTTCAGACATTGCAATTTCTGGAGACGTAATTTCACCAACAATGCGAGTCACTGGTTAGGGAAGAAATGCAGGATCATCTAGACAAGACTGCAGTTATAGTTCAGACACAGCATGGGTTTGTTAAGGGAAAGTTTTGTTTGACAAATTTCATTGGATACTATGATATGGTCACAAAAGAACTGGATGCAAGAAATAACTTTGATATCATATACTTGGATTTTAGGAAAGCTTTTGATACTGTGGCATACGGAATACTGCTGTACAAATTGGAGTAGTATGGCATTAAGGGCAACATGCTATAATGGATAAAAGGATGGTTGAGTGAGAGAAGACAGGAAGTGATTAGCAATGGACACTGCTCTTCATGGACTAATGTTATTAGTGGAGGCCCCCAGGGTTTGGTGTTGGGTCCATTGTTGTTTTCTATATTTATTGATGATGGTATATCAGGGTTAATGTCTAAGTTTGGATATGATACAAAGGTTGACAGGGCTATTAATGACAGTAATGATACTATGCTACTGCAACAGGATCTGTAAAAGTTTAGCAGAAGGGCAAAGAGGTGCCAGCTGAAGTTTAACACTGACAAATGTAAAGTACTGCATATAGGTAGCAGTATCCCCAGAGTAACTTACCAATTTGAGGTACTGCTCAAAGCATCAACGGCGGATGTTGGGATATCAGAGACATGGTGTCACACAGGTATAAGGAATGCAGAACTGGAATTTCAGGAGTACAACATCTACAGAAAGGATAGACAGGATAGGAAGGGAGGAGGGGTTATGCTATTAGTTAAGAAACATAAAATCCAAGGAAGTGAAGCCAGTCGACATCGCTGGACAGTGCAGTGTCGAGTCATTCGGTGTGACATAAGCATTGGGAGATCAAAATTGAGAGTAGGAGTGTGCTATAGGCCTAATGACTGATGAGTATAATAAGAAACTGTACAGGGAAATAGAGTGGGCCAGTAAATCAGAGAGTCTTATAATGGGGGATTTTAATTTCCCAGGTATTGACTAGAATGGGTCGGTTCGGAAAACTGCTAGATTGGGGGGATACAAGGACTAATAGATTAACAGTAGCCACTGGCAGAGGTGAAAGTGATTCTTGCACTGCTTCTATTGGAATGAGCCGCAGCCTGGAAAATAAGATGCAGGATATTTCAGAGACTGCTGGGAATCATTGGGGTACAAGTAAACACATGGGTTGTGTTAGGGTAGCTAAGAAAAAGAACAGGTGCATGTATACTTGTGTGTACACCAATGCTAGGAGTTTAGTAAATAAATTTGATGAATTTGAGGTATTGCTCAAAACATCAAAGGCAGATATTGTGGGGATTTCAGAGACGTGGTGTCACACAGATATAAGAAATGCAGAACTGGAATTTGGGGAGTACAATGTCTACAGAAAGAATAGACAGGATAGGAAGGGAGGAGGGGTTATGCTATTAGTTAAAAAACACATAAAATCCAAGGAAGTGAAGCCAGTCGACATCGCTGGACAGTGCAGTGTCGAGTCAGTTTGGTGTGACATAAGCATTGGGAGATCAAAATTGAGAGTAGGAGTGTGCTATAGGCCTAATGACTCTGATGAGTATAATAAGAAACTGTTCGGAGAAATAGAGTGGGCCAGTAAATCAGAGAGTCTTATAATGGGGGATTTTAATTTCCCAGATATTGACTGGAATTTGGGGGCTGGTCACTCACACAGTAGCAAGGCTTTTGTGGATTTATTGGATGATTGTTTTCTACACCAGCATGTTCGGGAGGCAACTAGAGGGAGTAATACTCTTGATTTGATTATCAGTAGTGATTCTTCATGCATTAAGAATCTGCAGATAAATGAACCACTTGGTGGCAGTGATCACAGTGTGCTGAAGTGGGAGTTACTCAAAGAGGTAACTACCATTAGGGGTAAAGGGAAGGGGTATTGCTTTCGTAAAGGCGACTACAATGGACTGAGACAGTATTTAAATTCTATACAGTGGGATCAACTGATGATATTGCCAACAGCAAATTCAAAATGGGAAGCATTCAAAGAACTTATCGTGGAAGCTACTAGGCTTTACATACCAACTAAGAAATATTGTTCAAGGTTTAGGCCTAAATGGTTGTCAGATGAACTAATGAGGCATATGGCAGAGAAGAAAAATGCATGGGATACATACAAATTAACACGTGACACGGACGCCTATGATAGATACAAGTTGATCTGTAACCAAGTTACAAAGGAGGTTAGGCAGGCGAAGGCAGATTACGAGAGATCCTTGGCAAGGGATGCGAAGAAAAACAGCAAAGAGTTCTTTACTTATGTAAACTCTAGAAGGAAGGGGATGAATCAGATTGGTCCACTTGAGATCGATGGGTCAACTGTTGATGACCCTGCCCGGGTAGCTAACAAACTAAATGAATATTTTGCATCGACATTCACACATGAGGAGTTATTCAGCGAGGGGAATGCCAGAGGTGTATTCAACTCTAGCAGTAAGCTAGAGAATCTTGTAATAACTGAGAGCAAAGTGGAGGAGAAATTGTTGAAGATAAACACAAGAAAGCCACCTGGGGTGGATGGGATCTATCCAGTTATATTAAAGGAGGCAGCAAAGGAAGTAAGCAAACCCTTAGCCATAATTATGAGAGCTTCCTTGGACTCAGGGGAGGTACCCATTGACTGGAGATGTGCAAATGTGACCCCAATTCACAAAGGGGGATCAAAGGCTGACACAAGTAATTATAGACCTGTGAGTTTAACTTCTGTTCCCGGAAAATTAATGGAGGCACTGGTGAAAGAAGCACTGCAGGATCATCTAGACAAGACTTCAGTTATAGCTAGGACACAGCATGGTTTTGTTAAGGGGAAGTCTTGCCTGACCAATTTGATTGGATACTATGATGCAGTCACAAAAGAACTGGATGCAGGGAATAACTTTGATATTATATACTTGGATCTTAGAAAGGCTTTTGATACTGTTGCACATGGAAGACTGCTGCACAAATTGGAGCAGTGTGGCATTGGAGGCAAATTGCTGCTATGGATAAAGGGGTGGTTGAGGGGGAGAAGACAGAGAGTCGTAATCAATGGACAATGCTCATCGAGGACTAATGTTATTAGTGAAGTCCCTCAGGGTTCAGTGTTTGGTCCATTATTGTTTTCTGTATTTATAAATGATATTGATGATGGTGTATCAAACTTAATGTCGAAGTTTGCAGATGATACAAAGGTTGGCAGGGTTGTCAAGGACACTACTGACTCTATGCTGCTGCAACAGGATCTGGAAAGGTTGAGCAGATGGGCTGAGAGGTGGCAAATGAAGTTTAACATTGACAAATGTAAAGTACTACATATGGGAAACAGCAACCCCAGAGCAACGTATCAACTCTGTGGTACTACACTGACAGTGGTAGAGAATGAAAGGGACCTGGGGGTGGTGGTGCAGGCAGATATGAAGTTCTCTGAGCAGTGCAGACGAGCTGCAAGAGTAGCTCATGGTGTATTGTCAATGATATATAGGAATTTTTCTAGCAGGGATAAGGAGGTGATTATTCCCTTGTATAAGGCAATGGTCAGGCCACACCTAGAGTACTGTATACAGGCCTGGAGGCCTCATTTCAGGAAGGATGTAGAGCTGCTGGAACGAGTACAGAGAAGGGCAACTAGATTGGTGAATGGGACAAAGGGGTTCTCTTACGAAGAAAGGCTTAAGTTTTGCAAATTACAGTGTCTGGAAACTAGGCACCAGCGGGGTGATCTGATAGAGGTGTACAAAGCCTTGAATGGTTTGAGCATGCTCAATGCTGATGGGATTCTTCCTCTAGCTCAGAAAAATCACCTGAGAGGGCATAAATTCAAATTGAGGAAAGACAGATGTAGGATAGATGTGCGGAAATTTGCTTTTAGCCAGCGGGTGGTTGGTGGGTGGAACAGACTTCCATCCCTTGTCGTGGAAGTTGATAGCCTAAATAAGTTTAAGGCTCAGCTGGACAGGTATTTCGAATGAACAGGGGGTGAAGTGGAAGTGGTTATTTTTATTTATTTATGTTACTTTTTTTTTTTTTTTTTTTTTTTTTGGCTGATGCTGCATAAGCTTGCTTTCTTGCATCAAATGCCTCTACTAATGCTAATGCTAATGCTAATGTTAAAAGAATTTGTGGGTTGGTCACTCACACACTAGCAAGGCTTTTGTGGATTTATTGGATGATTGTTTTCTACATCAGCATATTCGGGAGGCAACTAGAGGGAGTAATACTCTTGATTTGATTATCATTAGTGATTCTTCATGCATTAAGAATCTGCAGATAGAGGAGCCACTAGGTGGCAGTGATCACAGTGGAGTGGGATTTTCTCAAAATGGGATTTCTGAATGTGAATTCACTGAATTCTGAATTTACTCAAAGTGGGATTTCATGATCACTGAAGTGGGATTTACTCAAAGAGGTAACTACCATCATTGGTAAAGGGAACAATGGTCTGAGACAGTATTTAAATTCTATACAGTGGGACCAACTGATGATGTACCAACAGCAAATTCAAAATGGGAAGCATTCAAAGAACTTATCTTGGAAGCTACTAGGCTTTACATACCAACTAAGAAATATTGTTCAATGTGACACAGAAGCCTGTGATAGATATAAGTTGATCTCTAACCAAGTTACAAAGGAGGTTAGGCAGGCGAAGGCAGATTACAAGAAATCTTTGGCAGGGGATGCAAAGAAAAACAGCAAAGAGTTCTTTACTTATGTAAACTCTAGAAGGAAGGGGATGAATCAGATTGGTCCACTTGATATCGATGGTTCAACTGTTGATGATTCTGCTCAGGTAGCTAACAAACTAAATGAATATTTTGCATCAACATTGACACATGACGAGTTATTCAGCGAGGGGATGCCAGGGGTGTATTGAACTCTGGCAGTAAGCTAGATAATTTTGTAATAACTGAGAGGAAAGTGGAGGAGAAATTGTTGAGGATAAACATAAAAAAGGCACCCGGGGTGGATGGGATCTATCCAGTTATATTAAAGGAGGCAGCAAAGGAAGTAACCAAACCATTAGCCATAATTATGAGAGCTTCCTTGGACTCTGGGGAGGTACCCATAGACTGGAGAAGTGCAAATGTGACCCCAATTCACAAAGGAGGATCAAAGGCTGACACAAGTAATTATAGACTTCTGTTCCAGGAAAATTAATGGAGGCCCTGGTTAAAGAAGCACTGCAGGATCATCTAGACAAGACTTCAGTTAAAACTCGGACACAACACGGCATGGCTTTGTTAAGGGGAAGTCTTGCCTGACCAATTTGATTGGATACTATGATGCAGTCACAAAAGAACTGGATGCAGGGAATAACTTTGATATTATATACTTGGATCTAAGAAAGACTTTTGATACTCTTGCAAATGGAAGACTGCTGCACAAATTGGAGCAGTGTGGCATTGGAGGCAAATTGCTGCTCTGGATAAAGGGGTGGTTGAAGGGGAGAAGACAGAGAGTGGTAATCAATGGACACTGCTCATCATGGACTAATGTCATTAGTGGAGTCCCTCAGGGTTCAGTGTTGAGTCCATTATTGTTTTCTGTATTTATAAATAATATTGATGATGGTATATTAAACTTAATGTCCAAGTTTGCAGACTATACAAAGGTTGGCAGGATTGTTAAGGACACTACTGATGTTATGCTGCTGCAACAGGATGTGGAAAGGTTGAGCAGATGCGTTTAACATTGACAAAATGTAAAGTACTACATATGGGAAACAGCAACCCCAGAGCAACGTATCAACTCTGTGGTACTACACTGGCAGTGATATTGAATGAAAAGGACCTGGGGGTGCAGGTCAGACGGCAGTGCAGACGGGCTGCAAGAGTAGCTCATGGTGTCTTATCAATGATATACAGGAATTTTTCTAGCAGGGATAAGGAGGTGATTATTCCCTTGTATAAGGCAATGGTCAGGCCACACCTTGAGTACTGTATACAGGTCTGGAGGCCTCATTTCAAGGAGGATATAGAGCTGCTGGAACGAGTACAGAGAAGGGCAACAAGATTAGCGGATCGAACAAAGGGTTGCTCTTAAGAAGAAAGGCTTAAGTTTTGCAAATTACAGTGTCTGGAGACTAGGCACCAGCGAGGTGATCTGATAGAGGTGTATAAAGCCTTGAATGGTTTGAGCATACTCAATGCTGATGGGATTCTGCCTCTTGCTTAGAATAATCACCTGAGAGGGCATAAATTCAAATTGAAGAAAGACAGATGTGCTGAAATTTACCTTTAACCAGCGGGTAGTTGGTTGGTGGAACAGACTTCCATCCCTTGTTGTGGTAGTTGATAGCCTGGACAAGTATTTCGAACGAACGGAGGGGTGAAGTGGAAGGTTTCTTTTGTTTTTTTTTTTTGCTGATGCTGCATAAGCTTGCTTTCTTGCATCATATGCCTATGCTAATGCTATCGCTAACTGGGTGGTACTACACTCAGGGTAGTGGAGAATGAAAAGGACTTGGGGATAATTGTGCAGTCAGGTATGAAGCTTTCTGAGCAGTGCAGACAAGTGCAAGAGTAGCTGATGGTGTCTTGTCAATGATATACAGGAATTTTTTCTAGCAGGGATAAGGGAGTGATTGTCCCATTATATTAGGTATTGGTCAGTCCACACCTTATACATGTTTGTAGGCCCCATTTTAGGAAAGATGTAAAGCTGCTGGAACAACTCCAGAGAAAGGCAACAAGATTAGTGAGTGGAACAAAGGGTTGGTATTACCAAGAAGGCTTATGTTCTGGAAATTGCAGTTTCAGGAAGCTAGGCACCTACGAAGTTATCTAATTTAAGGCCTTGAATGTACTGAGCAAGCTCAATGCTAGTGAGATTCTTCCTCTTGCTGTGATTACTCACCTGCATAAATTCAAATTAAGGAAAGACAATTGTAGAATAGATTTGTGGAAATTTGTCTTTATCCAATGGGTGGGTGCTAGTTGGAATAAACTTTCATCTGTTATAATGGAGGTCAAATACTTAAATAATTTCAAGACAGAACTAGACTAACATTTGGAGTTAATGGATGGTGAAATAGGCATATGATCCTTGCTTGCATCATATGCCTCTTCTAGCGCTAATGCTATCTTGAAGTAAAATAAAGTGACGCAGCAGGTAAACCAGACAGAATAAAAGTCATTTTGGTAAAACATAGTGAACGAAGGTATGAATGAGGTTGAGATCATGAAAAACACATTAGTTTATTTTAGATGATTAGACAATAACAGTAACATGGTAAGTTAACTTTTAACATCAACACACCTACTGCACGTGTCCCAGGAATACAAGATATATAGCTGGGATTGCATGCCAATCGAAAAATAATAATAAGTTGTCTGGTCTGAGGTAGCAGTGCAGTGAGAATGAAATAGAATAAGTGAAAACAATTCTAGTAAGAATGATTGGAAGTATAAGTAAGTGAGAAAGAACATATCATTAAAATCTTTTATAGGTTACATAAATACTAACCCTTGTTTTACTTGGCTTTAGTCTTTAATTACCTTAGCATTAGTTGAGGCATATGATGCAAGAAAGCAAGCTTATAGAGCATCCGCAAAAAAAAAAAAAAAAAAAACTTTACATTTCACCCATCCGGTCAATACAAATGTTTGTCTAGTTCAGCCTTAAATTTATTTTTTATTTACCCCCATCAACTTCCACAACAACAGATGGAATAGTCTGTTCCAGCAGTCAACTACCCGCTGTCTAAAGGCAAACTTCCCCACATCTATTCTATAACTGTGTTTCCTCAATTTGAATCTATTCCCCCTCAGGTTCTTAATCTCAGCAAGTGAAAAATATGCCATCAGCATTGAGCCTGCTCAAATCATTCAAAGCCTTGTACACCTCAATCAGATCACCTCGCAAGTCTACTCTCCAGATGCTGCAACTGCAACTCTTGTTGCCCTTCTGTGTACTCATCTAGCAATCTACATCCTTCCTAAAATGAAGCCTCCAGACCTGTATGCAGTACTTAAGGTGTGGCCTGACCATTGTCTTATAGAAAGGTATAATCACCTCCTTGTCTCTACTAGCAAAATTCCTATATATCATTGACAAAACTCCATGACCTACTCTGGCAGCCCATCTGCACTGCTCAGAGAACTCCATATCTGACTGCACAATTACCCCCCAGGTCTTTTTCATTCTCTGCCTCCCTGAGTGTAGTACCACACAGTTGGTACATTTCTCTTGGGTTACTGCTACCCATATGCAGTACCTTGCATTTATCAATATTAAACTTCAGTTGCTACTTCTCAGCCCACAGTGTAGTATGCACTGGCATACTACACTGTCTTCACTATCATTAACAAACCTGCCAACCTTTGTATCATTTGTAAACTTGGACATTAAGCCTGACATGCCTGCAGTAATATCATTAATATATACACAAAACAAAAATGGGCCAAGCATTGAATCCTGGAGGACTCCACTAATAATAACATTAGTTCACGTACAGCAGTGTCCGTTTATTGCCACTCTCTGCCATCTCCCAATCAACCATCCCTTTATTCATTGCAGCAACTTGCCCTTAATGCCACACTGCTCCAATTTGTACAGTACTCTTCCATGTGCAGCAGTATCAAAAGCTTTCCTGAAATTCAAGTATTTGATATAATTATTTTTTGCATCCAGTTTCTTTGTGACCACATTGTAGTATCCAATCAAATTGGTCAGACAAAACATTCCCTTAACAAACCCATGCCATGTCTGAACTATTACTGCAGTCTTGCTAGGTGATCCTGCATCACTTCTTTAATCAGTGACTCCATTTTTTTCCACAGAACAGAAGTTGAACTAACAGGTCTATAATTATTTGCATCACCCTTTGACCGCCTTTGTGAATTGGGGATACATTTGACATCATCAGTCGTGGCGACCTCCCCTGAACCTAAGAATACTTTCATAATTATGGCTAAGGGTTTATTTACTTCCCTCACTGCCTCTTTCAATATAGCTGGATAGATTTCTTCTGACCCAGATAGCTTTTTTATGTTTAATTTCAACAATTTCTCCTCCGCTTTGCTCTCCATTATTGCAAAATCATTTAGCCCCCTGTAGAGTTTAGTAAACTTCTGTCCTCCCCTTCCTTACAGAACTCCTCATGTGTGAATGTCGATGCAAAATACTCATTCAATTTATCAGCTATCTGAGTAGGATCATCAGCAGGAACCACCAACATGAAGTGGACCAATCTGATTCATCCTCTTCCTTCTAGAGTTTGCATAAGTAAAGAATTTTGTTGTTTTTCTTTGCATCCTTTGCCAAGGATTTTTTGTAATCATCTTTCACTTGCCTAATCTCCTTTGTGACTTGATTACAGACTAGCTTATATCTGCCCATAGGCTTCTGCGTTGCCTGATAATTTATGTGAATCCCATGTATTTTTCTTCTCTGCCACAAGTCTCATTAGTTAATCTGACATGCATTTGGGCCTGAACCTAGAGCAATATTTCTTAGTTGGAACAAAAAACCTAGTAGCTTCCAAAATTACTTCCTTGAATGCTTTCCATTTAGAATTTGCTTTGGTAACATCATCAGTTGATCCCACTGTATAGGACCTAAAAAATCTATGAGACCACTGTAGTCACCTCTATGAAAGGAAAAACCCTTCCCTTTACCCCTGATGGTAGTAACATCTTTTAGTAAATGCCACATCAGTACACTGGGATCACTGCTTCCTAGTGGTTCCTTTATCTGTAAATTCTTAACACATGAATAATCACTACTGGTAATCAGATCAAGACTGTTACTCCCTCTTGTTGCCTCTCTAACATGCTGCTGAAGGAAACAATCCTCCAATAAATCCACAAAAGTCTTGCTAGCGTGCAAGTGACCAATCCACAAGTTCCAGTATCTGGATTGTTAAAATCCCCCATTATAAGACATTCTAATTTACTGACCCACTCCATTTCTCTGCAGAACTGTTCGTTGTACTCATCAGAGTCAATTGGCCTATAACACTCCTCCTCTCATTTTCCCTTTCCTGGTGTTTATGTCTCACCAAAGTGATTCAACGTTGCACTGTCCACCCATGTCAACTGGATGTGCTTCCTTATATTTTGTGTTTCTTACCTAACAGCATAACCCTGCTCCCTTCCTATCCTTTCTGTACAAATTGTACTCCCCAAATTCCAATTTTGCACTGCTTATACCTGTGGGCCACCATGTCTCTGATATCCCAACAGTGCTTTTGATACCTTGATCACCACTTCAAATTCATCTACTATACTTTTAGAATTGGTATATGTGCACCTGTTCTTACTCTTAGATACTCTAACACAGCCCATGTATTTACTTTCCATTATGACTCCCAGCAGCTCTTGAAATCCCCAGCAATTCGCTCTCTAGGCCGCTTCTCATTACAACCTTATTTAACTAACATTAATTTCATTATGTTAAATTTCACTATGCCCCATTGCATCCATCCCCTGGTGTGAGATAGAAGATGAGGCATGTGTGAAAAAAAAAAAATTAAATCATAACAATGTAAGAAAAAATACAAAATTCTATAAAATGTAAGAAAAAAGTATAAAATTTAGAATGGAAACTGAGTGTGAATGTAGATTGTGAGTGTAGTAAATTGTGTCTCTCCCCCATTCCTTCCTTCCATCCTCCCTGTGTAGGATGATGGGCAGATGGCTCATTATGGGCCCCCCTGCCCATCCAAACAGGCACCATACTGATGCTACTCAGCCTGCATGGTGAGGATGCTGACACTAGTTAAAAGGACTAAATCCTGACCAGTGTGGGGCAGAGCACCACATAAGCATTCCAATGTAAGGATCCCTTTCCCTATGATATTTCATTCCTACCACCTGGGTTAGTTGTCACTACCCTTTTCCCCTCCAAAACTGGGTGGCACCCTTGCCCCTCTTGCCTTGTGGGTAAGCCCACTGAAACCTGTCAACTCCCACCCTCAGGGCAGGATGGGCATTGTGTCCTGCTGGTCTCTGCCACTTTAACCCCCTCCCACTACTACCAACACAACCCCACACTAATATTACACCACAAACACTCACTAACCTACATAAATCTGGCCTTTACAGAGTTATTCATCACATTGCCTGATGCGGAGTTACAGGAAACCCCCTGGAGCCTCATTGCAACTAATGCCATTCACTATACACTATCCCATCATATTGGTCAGTAAAGAAATTCCCCTTAATAAACCCATGCTGTGTCTGATCTATAACTGCAGTCTTGCTTTGATAATTCTGCATAACCAGTGACTCCATTATTTTCCCTGTAACAGAAGATAAACTAACAGGTCTGTCACTCTTTGATCCCCCTTGTGAATTGGGGATACAGTAATACCCCGACTTATGCAAACTCAGAGTTACGCGGTTCTTGATTTTTTCTTGCTGTGATACGCATTGGACGTGTTTCGCATGAACTCTACGTGCACAATTACGATTCTACGATCGACGAAAGTTAAGATTGTTTTGTTATACGTTTTCTAAACCCTTAAAAAAACTGTCGTTCAAACAAAGTAAATCTGATTAACCTGCACCTAGTAAGAAAAGGAATACAATATCTTTGGAATGTAAACTTAACATTATCAAGGATTTTGATAGCAGAATGAAAATTTGTGAATTGGCAAAGAAGTTTGAGCTACCAGAATCCACAGTAAGAACAATCATAAAGATAAAGAAAGAATTCTTGAAGCTGTGAAAAATGCTCAATCCTTGAACTCAAGCATAATTCGTAAAGAAGCTGCGCCTCATGTAGTAAGCCTTGAAAAAAACTCTCCAGGCTTTAAGGTTTCCAAAGACCGATTGAGAGTGATGGTTGGCGGGAATGCAGCTGGTGACTGCAAGTTAAAACCTCTCTTAATTTATTGCTCCGAAAACCCAAGAGTTTTAAAAAATATATCTAAAATTAGCTTACCAGTGATTTGGAAGTCAAATCATAAAGCTTGGGTGACAGCTTCCATTTTTGAGGACTGGTTTGGTCACCACTTCATACCCGAAGTCGAACGTTATTGCAAGTCTAAACAGATTCCATTTAAAGTGATGCTTCTAACTGACAATGCACCCAGTCACCATCATGCCACCCTAATTAATTTCGACCCACATGTGAAAGTTGTGTTTTTGCCTCCAAACACAACCAGCTTGCTTCGACCGATGGACCAGGGAGTCATATAAACATTCAAGGCTTACTACACGAGGCATTCCTTTGCATGTCTGAATGAAGCTATGAGACAAAATAGTGAGATATCTGGTAAAGACTTGTGGAAACAATTCAATGTTTTAGATGCCGTAAGAATCATTTAAGAATCTTGAGATGAAATTCACAAAAAAAACATTGAATGGTGTCTGGAAGAAACTTTTTCCATTTTTTTTCAAAAACGAGACAAAAACAATGCCAGAAACTGATCATGTCGCTCATGTGATAGAAGAAGTTGTTAATCT
This sequence comes from Mastigoproctus giganteus, assembly GCF_048544385.1. Taxonomy (NCBI): domain Eukaryota; kingdom Metazoa; phylum Arthropoda; class Arachnida; order Uropygi; family Thelyphonidae; genus Mastigoproctus; species Mastigoproctus giganteus. The sequence goes on from NC_143577.1 coordinate 141,069,744, forward strand.
TGCCAGGCAATTAGATTTGGAAGTCAATGGTGATGATGTCAATGAGCTGTTGGATTCACATAGTCAGGAGCTGACAATGAATGAGTATGCATGAGCAAAACGTCACTGCAGCATCCGACACTTCAGACCCAGTTCCACCAGAAAAGCACATTACAATTGCAAGCTTGACAGAAGGGCTCAGCTCAATTGAAAAGGGCTTAAAAATTTTAGAAAACATAGACTCCAATGAAGAACGTGTTATAGCTACAAAGCAAAGAATAAAAAAATTATTAGCTTGCTACGAAGAAATTCTGCATGAAAAAAAGAAGGCGCTGTGTCATCAGATGAATTTGTTAGATTTTATGAAGCCATCTACATCGAAATAACTTTTTTATGAACTCATTTATTTTTTTAATACATATTTTGTATTAATATGTATAAAGAACTCCAATTTTATTAAATATTTTTCTTCTAAACTAGTGTTTTTGTTAGTCCTTGGTCCCAATTAAACAAAATTTATATGCAAAGTTGTGCCCTGACTTATGCGAATTCGACTTAAGCGATTTTCGTCGGACCCACCTATCGCGTAACTTCGAGTATTACTGTACAGTCATACTTCTCCAGTCCGCAGAGCACTCCTCTGAATCCAAGTTTGCTCTCATAATTATGGCTGGGGATTTGCTTACTTCCTTTGCTTACCATTTGTATAATGTAGATGCATACTCCTTCATGTGAATGTAGATGTATACTCCTTCAGTTTGTCATCTTCCCGAGCACTACCATCAAGTGTCAAACCATTGATGTCAAGAGGACCAATCTGATTCATCCCCTTCCTTCTAGAATTTATATAATTAAAGTAGTCATTGCTATTATCTTTGCATCCTTTGCCAAAATATTTCTAATAATCTGCCTTTGCATGCATAACCACCTTTGTGACTTGATTACAGACTAGCTTATATGTACCATAGGCTTCTGTGTTGCTTGATAATTTATATGCACCTGATGCATTTTTCTCTTCTGTCATGAGTCTCATTATTTTCTCTGACATCCATTTAGGCCAAATAACAGTATTTCTTATTTGCCATGATTAATTCCTTGAATGCTGTTGAATTTGCTGTTGGTAGCATCATCAGTTGGTTTCATTGTATACAATTAATAATTGTCTGAGACCACTGGAGTCACCTTTACGAAAGCAAAAACGCTTCCCTTACCCTGATCGTAGTTACATCTTTAAGTAAACACGTCATCACTACACTGTGATCACTGCCACTTAGTGGTTCCTTTATTTGCAGATTCTTAATGCATAAATGATCGCTGCTAATAATCAGATAAAGAGTATTACTCCCTATGCTTAACTCTCAAACATGCTGCTGTAGAAAATAGTCATCCAGTAAATCCACAAAAGTGTTGCTAGTATGCAAGTGATCCACAAGTTTCAGTCAATAACTGGAAAGTTAAAATCTTGTATAATAAGACATTTTAATTACTGGCCCACTCTATTTCTCTGTGACTCCTACCCTCATTTTTGCTTTCCCAACACTTTTGTCACACCAAACTATACATCAATGCTAGAAGTATAGTAAATAAATTTGATGAATTTTAACTGCTGATCAAAGCATCAAAGGCAGATATTCTTGGGGTATCAGAGACATGGTGTCACACAGATATAAGAAGTGCAGAATTGGAATTTGGGGAGGGTTGGAAAGGAAGAGGGATTATGTTGTTAGTTAAGAAGCACATAAAATCTAAGGAAGTGCATCCAGTTGACATGGGTGCAAAGTTGAGTTGGTTGGTGTGACATAAACACTGGGAATGGGAAAATGAGAGTTGGAGTGTGTTATAGGCCTAATAACTCTGATGAGTACAAAGAATAGTTGTGCAGAGAAATAGAGTGGGCCAGTAAATCAGAATGTCCTGTAAGGGTAGATTTTTACTTTCCAGATATTGACTGGAACTTGTGGTTTGGTCACTAGCAAGACGTTTGTGGATTTATTGGAGGATTGTTTAATACAGAAACATGTTCGAGGGGCGACCAGAGGTAGTAATACTTTTGATCTGTTTATCAGCAGTGATTATTTATTCATTCAGAATTAGCATTAGCATTAGAAGAGGCATATGATGCAAGAAAGCAAGCTTATGCAGCATCAGCCAAAAAAAAAAAAAAAAAACACTTCCACTTCACCCCTCCCGTTCATTCGAAATACCTGTCCAGCTGAGTCTTAAATTTATTAAGACTATCAACTTCCACAACAGGGGATGGAAGTCTGTTCCACCAACAAACTACCCGCTGGCTAAAGGCAGATTTCCGCACATCTATCCTACATCTGTTTTTCCTCAATTTGAATTTATGCCCTCTCAGGTGATTATTCTGAGCAAGAGGAAGAATCCCACCGCATTGAGTATGCTCAAACCATTCAAGGCTTTATACACCTCTATCAGATCACCTCACCGGTGCCTAGTCTCCAGACACTGTAATTTGCAAAACTTAAGTCTTTCTTCGTAAGAACAACCCTTTGTATTCACTAATCTTGTTGCCCTTCTCTGTACTCGTTCAAGCAGCTCTACATCCTTCTTGAAATGAGGCCTTCAAATCTGTAGTAGCATTATCATTAGTAGAGGCATATGATGCAAGAAAGCAAGCTTATTCAGCATCAGCCAAAAAAAAAAAAAAAAAACACACCACTCCCATTTCACCCCTCCGTTCGTTCGAAATACCCGTCCAGTTGAGCCTTAAATTTGTTTAGGCTATCAACTTCAACAACAAGTGACGGAAGTCGGTTCCACCAACCAAATGGTGACACAAATAATTATAGACCTGTTAGTTTAACTTTTGTTCCAGGGAAAATAATGGAGCTACTGATTAAAGAAGTGATGCAAGATCACCTAGACAAGACTTCAGTAATAGTTCAGACACAGCAATGGTTTGTTAAGTTGAAGTCTTGTCTGACCAATTTGTTTGGATACTACGATATGGTCCCTAGGGAACTAGATGCAAAAAATATCATATACTTGGATATCAGGAAAGCTTTTGATACTGTTGCACATGGAAGACTGCTGTACAAATTGGAGCGGTATGGCATTAATGAGAAGTTGCTGCAATGGACAAACGGATGTTATTTATGGTATGTCACTGTGATTTGAAGTGTTGGAAAAAAGGAGACGGTAAGTCGATCAAAATTAATATTAAAAGGAAGAAGATATATTGGGAGATTGGCATTAAACAAGTGAAGTATGATGTCCCAGGATAGAAGGGAAATGATAAGCTTAAAAGTAGTAGTAAAAAGTTGCTGAACTTTGTGTAAGGTGAAAAAAATATAGAGATAATCAATGGTTCAATACTGAAATACACCTCAATGGTTCAATAAACTCTCTGGCCATCTCCCTCAAAACTACTGGTAAAAAAAACAAAAGTAAATTGCAGCCATTATCAATCCACTGCAGGATGGAAGCCTCCTCAATGATTCATGTTGAGGGAAATGGTCCATAATCTGCCACGCTGGTCCAGTGCAGGTATCAGTAGTGGAGGCATGTGATGCAAAAAAGCAAGCTTCTATAGCATCAGCCGGAAAAAGAAAGAAAGAAAAAAAAAAAAAAAAACATTTCACACAACCATTTCCTCAAAACGTTTGTCCAGTTCCTCTTTGAATTAATTTAAGCTATCAGTTTCCACAATGACAGATGGAAGTTTATTCCAGCAATCAATTAACAGCTGGCTAAAGGCAAATTTCTGCACATCTATTCTAGCCTCAATTTGAATTTATGCCCCCTCAATTTTGTAATCTGAGCAAGTGGAATTGAGCTCGCTCATCCTATTCAAGGCCATATACACCTCAATCAGATCACCTTGCAGGAGCCTAGTCTCCAGATGCTGCAATTTGCAGAATTTAAGCCTTTCTTGGTAAGAATCTACCTTCGTTCCCCTCACCAATCTTGCAACCCTTCTATGTACTCACTCAAGCAACTCTACATCCTTCCTAAAATGAGGCCAGGCCTGTACACACACAGTACTTAAGGTGTGGCCTGACCATTGCCTTAAACAAAGGGATAATCACGTCTTTTTCTCTACAAGCAAAATCTCAGTATATCATTGACAACACCCCATGACTTGCTCTGGCTGGCTTCCTGTCTGCACTGCTCAGAAAACTTCATATCTGACTGCACAATTACTCTCAGGTCTTTTTCATTTTCTACTAATATGCAGTACTTTGAATTTGTCAAAGTTAAACTTCAGTTGTCACTCCTCAGATCATCTTCCAAACTTTTATAGATCCTGTTGCAATAGTACACTGCCATTACTGTCATTAAAAACCTGCCAACCTTTATATCATCTGCATACTTGGACATTAAGCCCGATAAACATTCATCAAAATCATTGATAAATATGCAAAACAACAGCGGGCCCAACACCGAAGCCTCAGGGACTCCACTAATAACGTTGGACCACGAAGGGCAGCATCCACTGATTAGCACTTTCTGTAGTCTCCCACTCAACCACCCTTTTATCCATTGTAGCAACTTGCCCTTAATACTGTTCCAATTTCTACAGTAGTATTCATACCTTAATACCATACTGCTCAAATTTATACAATAGTCTTCCATGTGCAACAGTATCAAAAGCTTTCCTGAAATACAAATATATGATATCAAAATCATTTTTTGTATCTAGTTCCTTTGTAACCACATCATATCGAATCAAATTTTTCAGACAAGACTTTCGATTAACAAACCCATGCTGTGTCAGAATTATTACTGGCACCTCCGTAGCCAGGTGGGCAGAAGCAGCACACGCTTCTTGATAAGACCGGGGTTCGATCCCGTGACCACCAAATACGGAGGATGTGGAAAGGTCAGGGAATGACCACCGGATATCTTCGGAGCAATATGGTCTTTGTTGCTAATGCTCCTAAAAACCAAATAACAAACAAACAAACAGAATTATTACTGCAGTCTTGTCTAGATGATCCTGCAATCAGTGGCATAGCTACCATGTAGGCAGGCAAGGCAATTGCCTCTGGGCCCTTTAAGGGCCCAGCGTCTTTGGCTTTCTCCTCTTTTTGCAATTTTCATTAAGTAGGGGCCATTACAGTGTATTAACATGGTTAATACACTGTAATTGGCCTATCCTACATTTCGATATCATTATTTCAGTTTTTCAATCCATTTCGCTTGCTTCTGTAAGGTCATCCATGATCTGTATGTCCTACTTAGGGTTGCCATACATCCTTTATTTCAAAGGACAATCCTTTATTTTAGCCAAACTGTCCTTGTCCTTTATTGAAACGAGAAAGGAAGCAATTTGACCTTTTTTTTTCATTTTTCAATGCCTGTGCCTCATAATGGCAGTGGCAGATTTCCGCACAGGCTTACGCTTCGGACCCCACATGTGCAGGGCACCCAAACCAACAAAAAACTACAATTTCATTTCAAAGATTTAGCTGAAAGCTTTAACAGGGAATATGTTAAAAACCTCCTCAAACAAAATCCGCCATACCATAAAGAGATAATCTAAAACTCAGTCTTGTCTTATATCTCGCAAAAAGGATTCTTCTGCTCCTATCCTTATCTTTTCTTCCAAACAGCTGTTCACTATGTACAAATCACAAATCTGCCCTACCGTGGAATATTGTTCCCACATCTGGGGCAGTGCTCCCAACACCTCTCTCAGGCTTCTAAATTCCATCCAGAAGAGGGCAGTTAGGTTAATTAATGACTTATCTCTAACAGAGTCTCTCCACTCTGTCTCATAGACGTACTGTTTCTGCTGCATGCCTTTTCTACAGATACTTCCCTTGTCACTATTCTGAATTGGCTTCTATAATTCCCTCCCTCGCCCTCTCTCTCTCTCTCAAAAAGTCCAAATACCAAGTGCCACCACCAGCCAACATCTATTTACTGTCCATCTTCAAACTCATAGAACCAACTTTTTATCTTCCTTGTTTATTCTTTCAACTGCTGTTTTCTGGAACAATCTTCCTTCATATATATTTCCTGAAAATTATAGTCTACAGAAGTTTAAGTTTAATGTGAACAAATATCTTCTTCCATGTTCTCAACCTCCAACCCATGCACGGTACTAGATACTATTGGTTTTTCTACCTCTCGAGTTTGTGGTTTTCATGGGAAAAAAAAGAAACCAAAAAGATTATTATATAATTTCAATTTCACTTCATTTGGCTGTCTGCATACATTTACAATATTTTCAACAACATTTTAAATAATTGCCATCTAATTTGCAGAGTCAGTTCTTATGTTTAGCTTCTTTGAGCCATTGATCACGAAAGCTTCAAATAAAGGAGTTGAAGAGTTCTGATTGATTAGTGCAAATTCATATTATGTCTCTCTGATCTGTAAATGATCCAGTAACAAATTTTCAATAAAAAAAAAATTACTGATATCAGAATAATAAAATTACAAATTGTTCTTCAAATTGTAACAAAATGCAAATAGTAAAAAAAAAAATAATAATAAAATAAAATAAAATAAATGTATATCAACGAGTAACATATATTTTTAATACAAACTATACAATGTTTGACGATCCCTGACATCATGGACAATTCATAATTTGTGAATGGTCCATCATGTAAACTTATGAAATCTGGAATAATAAATTTTTATTACTTATTTTTATAAATTTTTATTACTTATTACAGAATCACTAAAAGTTGGCATTGCATTGTGCACAAAGCAAGTCAACACATACTCTCTATTCAGAGGCATGTATTTGTTGTTCACTGAGCACAAAGGGGAAAAGAAATAGGTGCTGGCAAGAAAAATACTTTTTTAAATTCATATTATATCTTTCTCTGATCTGTAAATGATCCTTCAACAAATATTCAATAAAAAAATATTTACTAACATCAGAGTAATAAAATTACAAATTATTCTGTCAAATTGTAACAAAATGCAAAGAATGGTAAATAAATAAATCTATAGCAATGAGTAACATATATTAGTATCAAAACTGGACAAAGTTTAACAATTGTCAACGTCATGGTCATTCATAATTTGTGAATGGTCCGCCTTCACAAATTATGAATTCACAATTTCTGAATGAAAACTGGAATAATAAATTTACTTATACATTCAGCCTTTACTCATTACCACCATCACAAGTTAGAAAAAAAATGGTGGTAAGGAGTTAATTTTTTCGTCTTCTGAGAAACTAAAAAATTCATAATCACTGCACTTGAAAATGTAGAATCACCGTATGGTACATGATGCTTGATAAGAGCTGCAGAACTTTTTCTCTGCCAATAAAGCAAATGAAAATCTCTGTGATTGGCTGAATTTTTTTGTTTCATTTCCCACTCTCGTTTACCAAGTTACTTCTTCAAGTAACTTTGCAATAAATTTTCCCACAACAAACTAAAACAAAACAGGTACATATAAAAGCATTATAAAATGTATTATTCGTGGCTAGCAACAAAGTGCAGGGGCTTTTGTCTGTATAGAAACACATTAATAGACAAGTGTAGAAGTTGTTGTCAAAATGGAAAATGAACCTCAAAATCATAAATTGAATGAAACTGCATGCTTTGGAGTAACCAAAGTAGATGCTTTACTCTGCCTGTCATTGCTTATTCCACTCTTTGATGGGCCACTTTTCTAGATCCTGTTGCAGCAGTATACTGTCAACTCATATCGTCTACAAACTTGGACATTAAGCCTGATATACCATCATCAATATCATTTATAAATACTGAACAACAATGGACCCAACACTGAACCCTGAGGGAATCCACTAATAACATTAGTCCATGAAGAGCAGTGTTCATTGATTACCACTCTCTGTCTTCTCTCACTCAACTATCCCTTTATCAGTAGCAGCAATTTGCCTCCAATGCCACACTGCTCCAATTTGTGCAGACGTTTTCCATGTGCAACAGTACCAAAACCTTTCTAAGATCCAAATATAGGATATTAAAGTTATTCACTGCATCCAGTTCCTTTGTGACCCATAGTATCCAATCAAATTGGTCAGACAAGACTTCTCCTTAACAAAACCATGCTGTGTCCGAGCTAAAACGAAAGTCTTGTCTAGATGACCCTGTAGTGCTTCTTTAACCAGTGCCTCCCTTAATTTCCCTGGAACAGAAGTTAAACTAGCAGGTCTATGATTACTTTTGTCAGCCTTTTATCCTCCTTTGTGAATTTGGTTCACATTTGCACATCTCCAGTGCATGGGTACCTCCCCTGAGTCCACGGAAGCTCTCATAATTATGGCTAAGGGTTTGCTTACTTCCTTTGCTGCCTCTTTTAATATAACTGGATAGATCCCATCCACTCAGGGTGCCTTTTTTATGTTTATCTTCAACAATTTCTCCTTCACTTTCCTCTCAGTTATTACAAAATTATCTAGCTCATTGCCAGAGTTCTATTCACCTCTGGCATTCCCCTCCCTAAATAACTCCTCGTGTGTGAATGGAGATGCAAAATGCTCATTTAGTTTGTTAGCCACCTGAGCATCCTGCTCAACTGTTGATGATCCTTGAACAGTTGAACCATCAATATCCAGTAGACCAAACTGATTCATCTCTTTCCTTCTAGAGTTTACATAAGTAAAGAACTCTTTGCTGTTTTTCTTTGCATTCTTTGCCAAAGATTTCTCATAATCTACCTTTGCCTGCCTAATTTCCTTTGTGACTTGATTACAGACTGCTTATATCTATCATAGGCTTCCATGTCACCCATTAATTTATATGTATCCCATGCATTTTTCTTCTCTGCCATATGTCTCGTTAGTTCATCTGACATCCATTTAGGCCTAAACCTTGAACAATATTTCTTAGTTGGTATGTAAAGCCTAGCAACTTCCAAGATTAATTCTTTGAAGGCTTCCCATTTTGAATTTGCTGTTGATAACATCATCAGTTGGTCCCACCGTATAGAATTTAAATACTGGCTCAGACCACCGTAGTTGCCTTTACGAAAGCAAAAACCCTTCCCTTTACCCCTGATGGTAGTTATCCTTTGAGTAAATCCCACTTCAGCACACTGTGATCATTGCCACCTGGTGGTTCCTTTATTTGCAGTGTCTTAATGCATGAAGAATCACTACCGATAATCAGATCAAGAGTATTACTCCCTCTAGTTGCCTCCCAAACATGTTGATGTAGAAAAAAAACAATCCAATAAATCCACAAAAGGCTTGCTAGTGTGTGAGTGACCAACCCACAAATTCTAGTCAATATCTGGGAAATTAAAATTCCCCATTATAAGGCTCTCTGATTTACTGGCCCACTATTTCCCTGTACAGTTTCTTATTATACTCATCAGAGTCATTAGGCCTTTGTCACACTCCTACTCTCAATTTTTATCATCCAATGCTTATGTCACACCAAACTGACTCCACACTGCACTGTCCGGCGATGTTGACTTCCTTGAATTTTATGTGTTTCTTAACTATTAACATAACCTCTCCTCCTTTGCTATCCTGTCTATCCTTCCTGTAGACATTGTACTCCCCAAATTCCAGTTCTGGATTCCTTATATCTGTGTGACACCATGTCTCTGATATCCCAACAATATCTGCCTTTGATATTTTGAGCAAAACCTCAAATTTACCAAATTCCTAGCATTGGTCTACATGCAAGTATACATGCACCTGTTCCTATTCTTAGCTACCCTTAAACAACCCATGTGTTTACTTGTACCGCAATGACTCCCAGCAGTCTCTGAAATACTCTGCATCTTGTTTTCCAGGCTGCTGCTCATTCCAGTAGAAGCAGTGCAAGAATCACTTTCACCCCTGCCAGTAGCTACCATTAGTCCTTGTATCCCCCCAAGCTAGTAGTTTTCCGACCCACCTAACACTGCCTCGATAGCATCAGCAAATAATCTTGCACCCTTTCTATTTATGTGTATCCTATCCATGTAGAGGCAGTCTCTCCTATTAACAAGTACAGACCAGGCTGAAAAAAATTCTACCCCTTGAGTCTTGCACAATCTTTCCAGTGCCGAATTGATTGACAAGGCTTTCTTCGTATACTCCCTCCTATTGTGTCTGGGCAGAATTGCCGACACTTTCAAATTCAACCCTAATTCAATGTTTTTTTAATATCATTAGTGCCAACGTGTACAACAATACCACCTTTTGTGCCCTTAAAAGATGATATCCGCTCTTCAGTGTCATCAATCTTTGCCTCTGGCAGACATACCCTGGTCCTTTTCCGGGATCTGGAAAAGTTGCCCTCCGTGTTTCGCCCCCAGCACATTTCGCCCCCCACATTTCGTTTTCCACATTTCGCCCCCGACACATTTTGCCCCCAGTAAATAATGAATAGGCTATAGAAATGTAAATAATACACTTATTTTTTTATTAATTCTAATTTATTTTGTTTTAATAGAATGAATCAATCAAAGGTATAGGTAATCAAATCAAAGGTAATCAGTCATGGAATAAATGCACATTATTATTGTTTAAAACTCGAAGTTGTATGCAATGCCTCTAAGGTAATCAATCACATTATGATTTTAAAAATCTTGGACTATTCTTTTGATTCTAGCAGAAATTGCAGCATACTTCTTGTTCCATCAGAAAACCACTCCTGGCTACGTGCCAATAACTGAAGATTGTTGCTAGTGGAAAAAATAAGCATGCAACCCGGGAGCAGTTCGTCCTGAGAATCATACATTAAAAACTGTTTAATAGATTTGATAATTGAGAGCTATTAAATGCTTGATAATTCCTATATTCTATTATATTATAAATCAACAGGGATTACCTTTATTTTAGATATAGGAAGCTTCTTTTCCAACTCTCCTAGTCCAACTCGCTAATAATTGTTGAGAATGGCGATATCAATTTTGCAAAACAGGTGGGACATCTTCCCCACTCTCAGAACCATAGTGTTCAGACTGTGCGGTCTCAACAATGAGTGCTCAAGACTTCTGTCTGCAAACAACATACCTCTGGCAGCAAGGAAACCATTACGTGGATTGGCATAAAATTAGATTTTTGAAGGTCTAAACTGTTTAATAAATATGGACCGATTATTTCTTTTGGTCCTGTAGCTGGACTTTAGAGTCAAATTTAGGGGTCTAATAAAATTGGATATGGAGGGGGGGATTATTCTCTATATTCCTTAAGTCGGACTAGAACTTTTCTGGCATCATGTTTACAGGAATGGAGCAACTCACAATTAATCATTGATATCGCCATCCTCAAGAATTGTTAGTGAGTTGGAAAAGAAGCTTCCTATATCTAAAATAAAGGTAATCCCTGTTGATTTATAATATAATTAAAAACTGTTGTACATTGCCATCTATAATAATTTCTTGATAATTTTGTGGAATTACTAGGTCCTGGAGATTGCTCGGTAAAGCAAGAGTACCATTGTTACATCGAACATGATGAATGGTTCGTCTAAGTGAATACTTTTTAGGAAGTAATGCTGTGACATTGGCATGAGCCTCTGCAATAACTGATGCAACAATTTGCAGTGGCCGTTCGTTCGTGGTTGTTGCATGTGTTGCCGTATTTGACCAATCAATTGAAATGCTTCCGACCTTGCAGCTTGAGCTGCATGGTTATGTTTAGTTACAACTTTCACAACTGGGCCTTTCAAACCCTTTCTCTAAACACGCCCTTTGCAGGTGGAACGTTTTTGAATTGAGCAAGAGTCCACTCTGTATCTTACTTCTCTGTGGAGGCGGGGAAAACAGCAAACGCGCGCTGTCGACTGCACCACAAAATGTGAGGAGAGCCAGATGCAGGAACTTTTATTGTTTGAATTTGGACATATCAGAACAAGATTCACTTGTTACTGAAAGGACTCCTATAAGATTAGTCACTGTTCTCTCCCCCATGTCCGTCACTAACCACGTGACTGTCGCCCTCGTGGTCGAGTATGTATTCTTTCCATTGTGAAAGGATTAACAGTTCCAGTTAATCCTTTCACAATGGAAACAGAACCCTGAAGACATACAAAAGGGGAGAAATTAGTTTAAAAGCTACGTGAAAATTTGTACACAAATGTAATTTTGAAAATTTGTTCGGAAAAGTTAGAGTTATCAGAAATTCAGTTTGAGTAAACAAGAGAGTTTAAAATGGAATCTCCACTAAAGGGGTTGGGACTTCAATAAAAATTTGAGTTATCGACAGTTGACTGTACAGTATTTACATTTCTGTAGCCTACTCATTATCTACTGGGGACAAAATATGCCGGGGGCGAAATGTGCGAGGCGAAATGCGGGGGCGGCCACTTTTCTGTAAACCTCCTTTTCCACATATCCTTTTTACATAGCATGTTCCCCATGTCCCTGACAATAGAGTCACCACCAACAACTACTACTGTTAATCTATTAGTCTGTGAATTCCCTCAATATAGCAATATATTGATCCACCTAAGACTGCCTCGTTAGCATCAGCAAATATTCTTGCACCCTTTCTATTTAAGAGTATGCCATCTCTGTAGAAGAAATCTCTCCTGTTAACAAGCACAGACCATGCTGTGAAAAATTCTGCTCCATGAGGCCTTTAGAACCTCTCCAGGACTGAATTGATTGACAAGGCTGTCATCATATATTCTCTTCTATTGTTTCTGGGCAGCATTACAGTCACTTTCAAATTTAACCCTAACTCGTGACTTTTTTTCAACATTGACCTGTACTTGCTAAGTAAATCCACAGATCTCGTATACTTCATGTCATTAATGCCTACGTGTACAACGATATAAGCTTATGTGCCCTTAAAAGATATCTGCTATCCAACGTCATCAACTTTTGCCCCTAGCAGTGCAACTTCAGAGGACTAAGCAACCATTCTGATGACTTAAGGGATTTAATCTCTCAATTCAATTCCATAGGCCTATGCCTACAGGAAACATTCTTGTCACCCCAAGTTTCGCCGAAATTCTCAAATTATATGATATACAGATGAGATAGGAGCCCAGTGTCTCCTGCCCATGGAAGATTAGCCATTCTTTCAAATTCTAACATACCATCCAGACTGATACAATTAAGAACCACCCTAGAAGCTGTGGCAGCTCGGATTGCAGTTGGAATTTCAGTTACCATTGTTTCCATTTATATTCCACCATCTCTACCACTTCCCCATTCAGAACTTGACAACTTCATTACACAACTCCAAACTCCAATTTGTCTTTTCGGTCACTTTAATGGACACCATCCATTTTGGGGATCAGCTACAATGGACAGAAGAGGCAATTTATAAATTGAGGAATTTGTAAATAATAATGATATGAATTTATTAAACTCTGGATCTCCCACCTATATCCACCTACCTACAGGATCTACTTCTGAAATTGACTTGTCAATTTGCTCACCATCCATCTTTCCAACCATGAAATGGCAGAATCATTTGCTATCAGTCTGTATTAACCGATCCTTTTAACAGTGATCACTTTCTGATTATTTGCTCCTTACAAACAGGGGTAACTCCAAATCATGATCATAGATCCACTTGGAAGTTTAAAAAGCTATACAGACTTTATGTTCAAAAATAATGTATTGATGATGTAAATACTTACATCACCAATCAGATTCTGACTGCCATTAATACCTACATTCCAAAATCCAAGACAAATTTCAGTCACTGAAATCACTGGTGGAATCAGATTGCTTCATTGCCAAACAGGAAAAAACTGAGCTTGAAATAATTTCCATAAGAATCCCACCTCTAGTAACCCCATTGCTTATAAAAGGCTTAAAGCTAAAGCAAGGCAAATTAGACAGAAAACGAAACGAGGCTCGTGGATTGCATTTGCCTCAACAATCACAAAAGACGCCAACACACACCTCATCTGGAAAAGAATACAATACTAAATGGGAAATTTGCTCATCTGCCCTCTCCAGTACTTCATTGGAGAGGGAAAGACCTATCTACAGCTGAAGAAGTTGCTAATGCACTTGTAGAATCATTTGCTGCAATCTCTTCTTTTGCCTCCTATGCATCCACATTTCAGAACATCAAAGCTGGTGTAGAACAATATAAAATCAACTTTTTCACGCACCGTTCATTCCCGTACAACCAACCATTTACATTAATAGAATTTCAAGAATCATTAAACAGATCTTCAAATAGTGCTGCAGGTCCAGGTGGAGTTCATTACGTTATGCTGAAGCATTTACTTGAAGAGGATTTGAGTACCATGTTAATCTTTTATAATCAGATATTCTCCGAAAATGCCTATCCTTCCTGGCATTATTCTTTCATTATTGCCTTACAAAAACCAGGAAAAGAACATTCCTGTGTTGAAAATTACAGGCCAATATCTGTAACGAGCTGCTTGGGTAAAATTTTTGAAAGAATAGTTCATACTAGGCTTGCTTACATCCTGGAGTCACAGAATCTCCTTCCAGATCATCAGTATGGCTTTCAGAAGAATAGATCAGTGCTGGATGTGCTTATCAAAGCCGAATCTCGTATCCACAATGCCTTTGTCATGAAACAACATCTAGTCATGGTATTATTATTGACCTTTACCATCTGGAGTTTAGGGGCCATTTGCCAAAAATAATTCAGAATTTTCTGCAATTGCATCTCACATTCAGGAAGAAGGAGTCCCTCAGGGATCAATACTTAATCCAACACTATTTTCAATCCGAGTTAGCAGCACAACATGAGATATGTTGTGCTGCTAACTCGGATTGAAAATGTAAACCCCTGGCTTTTTGGCCGTGAAGGGCATTAAAGATTATCTCTCTCTCTCTCTCTCTCTATATATATCCCAAAAACTGTTGAAAGTTACATGTATGCAGATGATCTTACCATTTCCTGTTACCATTGTTTCCAAAGTATGAATATATAAGCAGCTTCAACTTGCCATTACGAAAATACAATCCTGGATTTCACAGAATGGCTACCGACTATCAGAAAAGAAATGCACTGTCACTCACTTTTGCAAGAAACGAGCCCTCCATCCCAATCCGAAACTACAAATAAACAATATTCCAATCCTGCTTGTTAGTACCGTTAAATTTCTTGGACTGATATTAGACAGCAAGCTGAACTTCGAAGCTCACATTTCTCATTTAAGAAATTCATGTCTAAAGCATCTGAATATACTGCAGTCAGTCTCGGCTTTGTCATGGGGCACCGATCAGTATACTCTACTGCATCTCTATAGAACTTTAATTCATTCATGGCCAAATCATTGTTGTCCAATCTGTGACTTTGCCAGGACCACTACTTTACAACATCTAAATGTTATCCAGCACAGTGCTCTCAGGACTGCATTGGGTGCTTTCAGGACTTCTCCAATCCAAACTCTTTATATCGAAGCACATGATCCTCCATTACATCTTCATAGGAAATCATTACTGCTTTGCTACGCTGCTAAGGTCCAGAGTCTTCCATCGCACCCCAGTTGGGAGTATCTTTATAATACTCAGTGGGATTTGTTCTATGAGAGCAAGCCAAATGAAAATAGACCTGCTTCACTCAGAATTAAAGAGCTTTCTCAGAGTAGGATGCAACTGCACCTATTCCACCTTGGACATACGTTTCTGCCTCTCATGATACACACTTTCTGGGTGGGGGAAGAATACTGTAATACCTTTAATATCAGGCAGTTGCACTTAGCCCACACTACTCTGAACTCCCATGCCTGTAAAATCTATACTGATGGATCCAAAACAACCAGTACAATTAGTGCTGCTGCAGTTTTTCTTTCTCTTATGGTTACAGCCTCACTACCATTAGCCTGAAGCGTCTTCACTGCTGAATTATATGCCATCAAATTAGCACTTAGTAAAATTATTGAACTTTTTTTTTTTTTTTTTATGAAAACCCCAAACACGAAAGGTATCAAAACCTATAGTACTTAGTACCGTGCATGGGTTGGAGGAGAAGTATGGGGGGAGGGGGATGCCGGAAACTTTGCTCTAGAGACTAAACATGGGTTTCACCACTTCAAGCCTCCAATAAGCAAAGTGGTGGTATTTCACCGGTTGATGAAAGTCATCTACCACCTAATCTCACCTGCCATAATTTATACCGACTCACTCAGTGCCATAAGGAAGAATTTCTCATCTCATCCTACATTGAAATACATTCATTCTCAGCTATTTTCCTGCAGCTTGTCCAATCAGTCAATCAGTTTTTGCTGGATCCCTGGCCATTCTGTCATTCCAGGAAATGAAAGTGTGGACCTTGCAGCTAAACATCCTCAACCCACTCTCCCACAATATCCTCAGCCTGCTATTCTCAAATCAAGTTATGGCAACTGGTCACAGATCTGGAAAAGCAATATTAACAGCAAACTTTACCAGATAAAACAAGAACCAAAGCTGTGGCTCTCAGGCTTTCGACAAAACAGACGAGAGGAAGTGGTACTGGCAAGACTCAGAATTCGACACACTCATCATACACATCTGTTCCTGCTACTGGGAGAAGATCCACTCCAGTGTTCATCCTGCGACAGTCAACTTATGGTTAGGTATTTTCTGTTTGATTGTCCTTTATATTCAACCATACGGTCAAACACTTTTCAGTCGGTCTCTAGGCTGAACGTCTCACATGATTTAACTCATATTCTGGGAAATGATGCAAACATAGAAAAACTTATAATTTATTTAAAATGTATTGGCCTATACAGGAGTATTTAATTTAACATCTACAGTGGAATATTTCAACTAAATAAACTGAGCAGACACAATTTGGCCTCAGTATCCCTTGTGTTGTTAAACCAAATACTAAAAACAACAACAACTGGATGGCTCTCTCGTGTTCTGAGATGCAGTCCTGAAGTCTCTTGGAAGTTTCCCCCCCACATAGTAGCTGCCACAAACCTGGCACATGATGTGGCATATTGAGCCGCTTTGTAAAAAGGAGGGGATGGGTATTTTCACCCTCAAGATGAGAGAATGTAATTTTCTAGCGGGAAGCTGCAAGTGCTTTATCCAGTACCCACGTAGGATCTTAGAAAGGCATTCTGATTGGAGATGGCTGTACAATACTGAATGGGGGTCATTTTACAACAGTAAACCAAATGAAAACCGACTTGCTCCACTTAGACTTAAAAAATTGACTCAATCATGGAATATAGAAATCGGTAATATATTTCAGGGTATGACACCATCAGATCCACCTTGGACAAATATCTGTGCAATTTATGACTTTTCAATAGTAGGGAAAGAACACATTGTCTCCTTCCAATATTGCACAGCTGCTTGCTTTCTATCGCTTTCTAACTCATAGGCATGTGAAATCTATACAGATGGATCAAAAACAGACCCAAGTAGGTGCTGCGGTAATCTTTCCATTACTCACCACTTCTGTCTCATAGCCAGTAGAATGCAGTATCTGCACTGCTGAGCTTTTTGCTGTAAACTTAGTCCTGGATCATATTACGGAACTTCCAATTACATCTGCTTTGATATACACTCAGTGTATATCAAAGACAGTACTGAGTGAAACAGTACTCACTCAGTACTGTCTCTGCTATAAGTAGTAATATCAACTCCTCGCACCCTGTAATAAAACAAAACATTCTTGCTTCTAATGAATTGAACCAAACTGTGACATTCTGCTGGATCCCGGGGAATTTTGAGATAGCAGGAAATGAAAGAGCAGATCTTGCAGCCAAACATCCAGATATTGCTATTTCGCAGACTTTCCAAATTCCATATACCGATTACGAACACATTATCCATAAAGCATTTTACAATAGCTGGTTGCTAATCTGGAGAGGTTATCGAGGAAACAAACTCTACCAAATAAAACCAGAACCAAAGCTGTGGTTCTCCAGTTTCCAGAAAAGCAGACAAGAAGAAACAATTTTAGGAAGGCTAAGAATTGGGCATACTCGCCTCATACACCTATATCTTTTAATGAACGAGAGCACTCCTCAATGCACATCATGTACAACTGACTGTTCATCATTTATTAGTGGACTGTCCTCGCCTTTTCAATATTCACTCAAACGTGCTAATGTGTCACTAACATTATTGCAGATTCTTGGAGATGATCCTAATAAGAACTGTTTACCTTCCAAAATCATATAGGAATATACCATACAATATAACAGTTATTACAACGAAGTTAGTATTTCCTATTAACTGAAAGACACAATATGACCCTGGCAGCCAATGTGTTGTTAAATTCCAACACAACAACAACAACGACAACATGTCTTATCTCAGAACCTTTCCAACAGATCTATACCCTTTGATTTGATTAATGCTTATATTTTTATAGCAGTATAGATTATAGATTTTTTGTTTTATGTGGTGACCTAATTGATGTAAATTAAATGCTGATGGCATCTTTACTTTTTCTCAGCTTACACACATTTCAATTGAAAAGGATGGTTGCAAAATAAATGTGCAGAAATTTGCTTTTGGCCCGAGAGAAATTGAATAAATTACTCTTTGGCCAAATCGAATGGGACCATTCATGTCAATCAGTCAGCTAGGAAATTTTTTATCAAGGAAATCATGCACATGCAAACTCTAGTATGGTGGTGGTGCTCACAAATTTTTAAAAGGAATGGGCAAATGAAGGTTTTTTTTTTTTTTTTTATTCTGATGTATAGTTTTTGCATTTTACTTACTTTTCCAATACTAATACTGATTAAGCCTAATTAAATTAATTTTATTATTTACCTTCTTTGATTAATGCAGATATTTTTATAGCAGTATAGATTTTTATTTCTATGTATTATAGTTTATCTCAGACAACCATTAAAAGAGAAACTAGGGGAAGTGTGTTATCTGAAATTAGCAGTTCCACTACAACTGGCTTAGGTTCTGTCATGCGCACTGTTACTTGGACACCACCCCGCAGTACAGAAGATTCCACTCCTACTCATACAGAGGGCACGCCTTCTTTTACAGAGTCAAGCTCTAGTGGGGATATAGGTATTTTAATTTTAATTTTTTTTTTAAAATCTTATACAATATCATTCTCTTTCTCTTACACTCTAGTAATTGAAAGGCACATGGATAAATTTGTAGGTATAGACAAAATGTACCATAGAGGGCACCTGGGTTAAAATTTCAAATTAGGATGCTACAACAGATACTAATTTGAGGCATTTCTTACTTTTTTTTTAAAATGATAACTTTAATATTCCCTTTGTTCTAATTTTTTTTTTTTCCTCGCCTTTTTCCCATTATATATGCGGTCAGCGTTTTTACTGTTTTGGCATGAAATTTTTACGGCCGGATGCCCTTCCTGACACCAACCCTCACCCTTTATCCGGGCTGGGGATAAGAGGTGGTCATTCCCTGACCTTCTGCGTCCTCCATACTTGGTGGTCACGGGCTCGAACCCCGGTCTGATCAGGAAGCATGTGCTACGCACTGCTGCTCCTGCCGTAGGGGCCTCCCTTTGTTCTAATGTGATCCCTAATATATGCCTAATTCAAAAAGATAATATAATTAATATAACAGATCTGAACTGGATTTAATTGGCATAAAGGTATAAATTTGGCCCAGCAGTATTCTCATCAGCAGTGCCATAGCCAGCATTTTTTGTCAGCAGGTATATTCACAAAAAATGGCACAAATTGCCTAATGCTAACCAACCTGTTATTTTTGGTTTTAAATAAGAGGTGCCAGAATATCTGTATATGCCTGTATTACAAAAAATTATACTAAATACGTAAATAATAACAAACTATTTTATAAATGTTTATTTTATTAATATATTTAGTAAGTAATTTTAAGTTTTTTATTCATTACATGCATATATCATATACGGTATGTATAAAATATAAGCAATGCATATATAATTACGAAAATATACATGTGAAACAAAATGAACTACAAAAATGATACATAAATAAAATATTACAAGGGAAAAAAATTAAATATACAAAAGGCAGGAAATTTAAAATTAAAAAAATATGTATATTTAAAATTTTTTGTCTTTTTTTCATACTTGAGAACTTTTCCAGAACTTTATCGTAATTTAACTCTAATGATAAATCATGCTCAGTACTTAAAAGAGCTAAGAAAGATAGCTTCTCTTCTCCCATTGTTCTTCAAAGATAATTGTTAATCAGTTTCAGTCTGCTGAAACTTCTTTCAGCTGAAGCACTCATAACAGGGATTGTTAGAAAAATTTTATATAATATTAATAAATTATTATACACTACATCCAAATTATTTGCCATCATAAATGCAATTATATCATCTAATTTTATTTCTTCCATTTTGGAATATTTTAAAATAAATTAATTAAAATATTTAAATACAGCGAGAACATTGTCGTCATTTCTGTATCATCAAGAACACTGTCGTCATTTATTGTGTCATTTCTGTAAAAATCAAAGCACTGAAAGACAATTTATTTCATTATTCAAAACACGTCTTTCAGCAGAAACATTTTTGTTAAAAATCTTCAAATCTATCGGTAAAATCTTGTATTACTAAGTTCAAATTGACATTTTATGTTTCATATTTCAATTTTTCAGTGAGATCCTGTATTGACTCATCTTTAGTTTTATCATCAAAAAACTCTTTTTTGTTCTTACTCTAAATTGCCAAAACTCAGGAGTTATATTGTATAATGCTGCAAGTTGTTTTGATTCCTCCAAATTATTTGTGAATTTTTTCATCCGATCTAAGATTCTCACTGATTTTCAGCAGGAAGATATAAGAGCTTCAGCAACGTTTAAATTTATTGATAGAGACTGTGAAAATTTTGATAAAGCATTGGTTGTGTTTAAAACTAATATCCATATTGATGATAATATGTAAAATTCAAATGTATCTATATGTGATAGTATTCTGCATCCCAAAGCCATTGCTTTTACTGGTAAGTCAATTTCTCCATTTACACAACTTGTAACTGTTGTAAATTGCCTGTAAGTTTTCTTTTTCTGCGATCAAGCTAGATATCCTACTAGACCACTGTGTTTCTGAATGTCTTTTCAGTGTAGCATGCCTCAACAGCGAGACATGCTATTGCAAAGCTCTTTTTCCTCCTCCAGTATTTTCAAATGAGGCAAGCCACTGTTTATAAAAGTATAAATGGCTTCGACTATGCCAAAAAAATTTTTGGCTTCAATGCAACTTTGCACCGATTCAATAACAATTAAATTTAAGTTAATGTACACAACAATGAATATATACAGCCGGCAGCGCTAGGTTTTTTTTATCCTTTTTTTGAAGACTGATTCCCTTGCCTGACATTACTTTTGTTCCATCATATCCTTGGCCTCTACAGTCTTTTAAATCTAAGCCTAAATCATTTAACAATTTCAGTATCAAATTGTAAAATCCTCAGTGTGTGAACTAGGAAGAACATCAAATTTTGGAAATCCCTCCATAAGTGAACCTGTAATATCAATATATCTTAATGAAAAAGAAAATTGGTCCAATCTAGATATATCTACAATTAAACTGTAATATTTCGCGTTTTTAATTTCAGCGATAATCAACGTTAAAGTTTCTTGTCCTAATGAGTAAATGAAATCGTTTTGGATTTGGGGGCTTACTTATGTTTTGTTGTGTTTACACTGTTGCAAACGATTTGCAAGATTGTAATCCTTATTGTAATAGTGAGAAACAAATTTTACTAGTTCTAAGAAATGTCCTCCATTTTCATGATGTCCCCTTAACAGCAGACATTGACATGTCAAAAAAAATCACTCTATTTTAAAGAGAGTGTACTATACCCTATTAGTTGCAATTTGATTTCTTTTTTCCCATTGTACTAAATTTATAACAGAACTTTGCTTTTTCATCGGCCGACCGGGCTAGCCGAGTGGGTAAAGTACCTGCCCGGCAACCCAAAGGTTGCGGATTCGATTCCCGCCTCGGGCTTGGATAAAAGTACTGCAAAAACCTTGGGAGGTGCAATATGACCACAGAAGCCGATGCGCCAACAACTACCAAAAAACAAAAAAAAAAAAAAACAAGCTTTTTCATCCTTAATTTCACCATACACGTTTTTTAAATGCTTCTTTCTGAATCTCTGATTTCTCATGTTGTTTTAGTTTAGCTGTCATTTTTCTAAAATTTGTAAATCCGCCGTTATTTATGTCTGACCACATTTTAATGTAGTGTTTATTATTTTTATCAGCATGTAACCAGCAACAAAAGCAATAACATTTTTTTGCTTTTGGTGAATAAATTAGCCAAGATTGCATAACACTTTTTTTTTGTAATGTCATCATAGTAAAAATAATGTCTTCTTGAAAAATTATCATCAAATTTAAAATACTGATCTTCTTTGATTCCCAGCAGGGTTCATAATCCAAAATGTTTTTTATTAAAGTTGTGGTGAAATTATTAGCTTTAAAAAGATATGGATCAGTAGGCCACACCAAATCTTTTCTGGATGTATTATCAGCAAAATCCAATATGTTTTCATCAGTATTAATATGAATTCTTACTGTTTAAGTACCATCACTGCCTTTTTCTGGCTTGAATTCATTTTTTTGATCGCTTTCAACTGATATTTCTGTTTCACTCCTGGTATGGAGTTTTTTAGATTTTGGTCATCTTTATTGTCATTGTCATCTTTTTCCTGTTTTTCGCATTCTGTTTCCCTTGATCGTTTTCTTCCTGTATTCTTATTTCACTTTTCATATGCCTTTTTAGAATACTTCTGTCATTATGATTCCAGGAACTGCTGAGGGTCATGAAACAGTAAATATATGGGCTGTTTTAGAGTAACTAAGAGTAAGAAAAGGGGCATGTATACTTGGATGTACACCAATGCTAGGAGTATAGTAAATAGATTTGATGAATTTGAAGTGCTGGTTAAGACATCCAAGGCAGATATTGTTGGGATATCAGAGAAGTGGTGCCACTTAGATATAAAGGATGCAGAATTGGAATTTGTGGAGTACAATGTGTACAGAAACGACAGATGGGATAGGAAGGGAAGACAAGTTATGCTGTTAATTAAGAAACAAATAAAATCTAAGGAAGTGCATCCAGTTTACATAGATGGACAGTGCAATGTTGAGTCAGTTTGGTGTGACATAAGCACTGGAAAGCAAAAATGAGAGTAGGAGTTTGTTATAGAGAAATAGAGTGGGCCAGTAAATCAGTGTCTTATAATGGAAGATTTTAACTTCCCAGATATAGATTGGAACTTGTGGGTTGGTCTCTTACACAGTACATCCCATAGTATGTGATACAGGGTAGAAAAGACATTTTACATTTGTTTAATAATATTCATCCTAGACTCAATTTTACATTGGAAAGGGAAAATACAGATACTAAGTCATTAAATTTTCTAAATTTCATGCTTACTCCGGATTTGAATAAAATCCAATTTAACATCTATCGTAAACCAACAAACACCAGTATGCTTCTGCATTATAACAGCTATCACACATTCTCCTACAAAAGGTCTATCATTTTTAATCAATTTCTCAGTGCCTATAAATATTCAACAAATCTTTCAGAATCTGCTTTGAGCTCAGAAATACAGATATTAACCAGCAGATTCTTAAACAGGGTTTATCCCCCCCCCCTACAATAAACCAAATCAGGATACAAGCTAAGATAGGATACAAAGAACTACTCCAACCAACAATAGTAGCATCAAAAAATACTTTATTTCTGTCCCCATATGTTGAACAGTGGCACAAACAACTTAACAGATTCTTTAAAGACACTGAATTTAAAATTGTGTCCAGACCAATATGGAAATTACACACTATACAAAACAATCACTCAGTCCTTTCCTCGTTCACAACACAAATAAATGACTTGGTATACATTTCTTGCGATGACTGCAACTCATCTTATCAAAGATCCGCACGGTCCCCTCTGAATTTTCATTTTAAACAACACATGGCCTCAGTTCATACTTCTCATTCAGCAGCATCAGAATTAGCCTTTTATGCCGTTAATGAAAAACATATATTTTCATTTAACGAGGCCAAAATACTTTAAGCGTCCAATGTAATTATATGAAACTATTAATTGCAGAAACTGTTGAAATTCAATTACATGAGAATTCTGTTCACTGCCCATATCTAATCTCCAATCCGTGGTCTTTTATACGCATGTGCGAAGACTGATAATCTTTATTTAAGATTCATCCCCACGCATATCCTGTAATTTTTATTCCTGTTGTCACAACATAGGGCCGAAAAGCATTGTTAGCTTCAGAAGGAAAATCCTTTTGTAATTATTGAAGTAAAATTCTTTTAATTAATTTTTAATTTGTTTCAATTTATTTTTTAATGTTATGTTATATTCGTTTTAATTTCTGGAGAGTATCATATGGAAATGTTCTACGTATCATATTGAGGTAAACTTCTCTTATTCTTTTAAAAATATTGAAATCAACATAGAATGTATTGAGCATCACAGCTCTGGTTTATATTATCAAATTATATACTTGATTATTAAGTACAGGAACTGCCTGACTTATGCAATGGTTACGCAAGTCGGAATTTCCCTAAATAAATATTTAGGGAAATTCCGCACTCGCAACTATGCATGCTGAATTTGATAGAAGCAAAAAAGGAATATTTGACGAACATGTAAATGGAATTATTCAATTTTTTTACCTCATGCACAGGAAAAATTACAAAAGTGTACAAATGTATAAAAATTTCAAAATTATAAAATTACAAAAAAAGAGAAGAGACAGGCATAACGTCAGCAAGTTTTACCTTTCGAGCATCGTTGCCAGAATTAACTCTCCAGCTGATAAGGACACCGCTGCAGAAGTTGAGAACTGTTGAGCTTTAGAAGGGGTTTTTTCCAACACATCACAAAATTTCTCTGCAAATGCAGCATCGGCAGTGGTGACTTCACCATATACTTTAACGTTTTGGAAACCAGCGCAATGCTTGAACCTATTAAACCACCCGTTGCTTGCCACGAACTTGGCTTTGGGTTTGCCGTACTTATCCTTAATATCTTCATAAATACTTCTTGGTTAGACAGGCAAAGGCAGATTATGAGAAATCCTTGGCAAAGAATGCAAAGAACAACAGCAAACAGTTCTTTACTTATGTAAACTCTAGAAGGAAAGGAATGAATCAGATTGAACCACTTAACATAGATGGGTTCACTATTGATGATCATGCTCAGGGAGCTGATAAACTGAATGAGTATTTTGCACCTGCATTCACACATGAGGAGTTATTCTATGAGGGGAGTGCCAGATGTTTATCAAACTCTAACAGAGAGCTAATTGATTTTGTAATAACTGAGAGCAAAGTGGAGGAGAAATTGTTGAAGTTAAACATAAAAAACGTGCTTGGGGTGGATGGGATCTATCTAGTTATATTAAAGGAGTCAGCAAACGAAGTAAGCAAACCCTTAGCCATAATTATGAGAGCTACCTTGGACTCCAGGGAGGTCCCCAAGGACTGCAGGTGTGCAAATGTATCACCAAATTACAAAGGGGGTTCAAAAGGTGATACAGGTAACTATATAACTGTTGATTTATAATATAACAGAACATAGGAATTATCGAGCACTTAATAGCTCTCAATTATCAAATAGAGAATTATACAAGGAGCAGGGGAATGATGCCAGCAGTGGGGAAGATGGATTGCAAAGTAGCAACACATACAACATACCCGATATTCTTCCTGGTGAGGTAGAACATGCAGTAGTAGTATTAGTAGTAGTAGTAGTAGTGGCATGTGATGCAAGAAAGCAAATGTATGAGCTTATGCAGCATCAGCCAAAAAAAAAAAAATCACACCATTCCCTCCAAATGCCTGTCCAGTTCCTCCTTAAATTTATTCAACCTATCAACTTCCACAACGACAGATGGAAGTTTGTTCCAGCAATTAACCACCCGCTGGCTAAAGGCAAATTTCCGCACATCCAATCTACATCTGTCTTTTCTTAATTTGAATTTATGCCCCCTTAGGTTCGTAATCTGAACAAGTGGAAGGATCCCATCAGAATTCAGCGTGCTGAACCCATTCAAGGCCTTATACACCTCAATCAGATCACCGCACAGGTGCCTAGTCTCCAGCCACTGCAATTTGCAGAACTTAAGCCTCTCTTGATAAGAGGATCCCTTCATTGCCCTCACCAATCTTGTTGCCCTTCTCTGTACACGCTCAAGGAAAAAAAGCCGTGAAGTAGGGTTGAATTTGAAAGTGTCTGCAATTCTGCCCAGACACGATAGGAGGGAGTATATGATGAGAGCCTTGTCGATCAATTCGGCCCTGGAAAGATTGTGCAAGGCTCAAGGGGTAGAATTTTTTTCAGCCTGGAATGTACTTGTTAACAGGAGAGATTGCTTCTACAGGGATGGGATACACTTAAATAGAAAGGGTGCAAGAATATTTGCTGATGCTATCGAGGCAGTGTTAGGTGGGTCGGAAAACTGCTAGCTTGGGGGGAGACAAAGACTAATGGATTAACAGAAGCCACTGGCAGAGGTGAAAGAGATTCTTGCACTGCTTCTATTGGAATGAGCAGAAGCCTGAAAAACAAGATGCAGGATATTTCAGAGACCGCTGGAAGTCATTGCGGCACAAGTAAACACATGGGTTGTGTTAGGGTAGCTAAGAATAGAAACAGGTGCATGTATACTTGCGTGTACACCAATGCTAGGAGTTTAGTAAATAAATTTGATGAATTTGAGGTATTGCTCAAAACATCAAAGGCAGATATTGTTGGGATATCAGAGACGTGGTGTCACACAGATATAAGGAATGCAGAACTGGAATTTGGGGAGTACAATGTGTATAGAAAGGATAGACAGGACAGGAGGGGAGGAGGGGTTATGCTATTAGTTAAAAAACACATAAAATCCAAGGAAGTAATGCCAGTCGACATTGATGGACAGGGCAGTGTCGAGTCAGTTTGGTGTGACATAAGCATAGGTAAATCAAAATTGAGAGTAGGAGTGTGCTGTAGGCCTAATGACTCTGATGAGTATAATAAGATACTGTACAGGGAAATAGAATGGGCCAGTAAATCAGAGAGTCTTATAAGGGGGGATTTTAATTTCCCAGATATTAACTGGAATTTGTGGGTTGGTCACTCACACACTAGCAAGGCTTTTGTGGATTTATTGGATGATTGTTTTCTACATCAGCATGTTCGGGAGGCAACTAGAGGGAGTAATACTGTTGATCTGATTATCAGTAGTGATTCTTCATGCATTAGGAATCTGCAGATAAAGGAACCACTGGGTGGCAGTGATCACAGTGTGCTGAAGTGGGATTTACTCAAGGAGGTAACTACCATCAGAGGTAAAGGGAAGGGTTTTTGCTTTCTTAAAGGCGACTATGATGGTCTGAGACAGTATTTAAATTCTATACAGTGGGACCAACTGATGATGTTACCAACAGCAAATTCAAAATGGGAAGCATTCAAGGAACTAATCTTGGAAACTACCAGGCTTTACATACCAACCAAGAAATATTATTCAAGTTTCAGGCCTAAATGGTTGTCAGATGAACTAATGAGACATATGGCAGAGAAGAAAAATGCATGGGATACATACAAATTAATGGGTGACATGGAAGCCTATGATAGATATGTTTTTCTGTAACCAAGTCACAAAGGAGATTAGGCAGGCAAAGGCAGATTATGAAAAATCCTTGGCAAAGGATGCAAAGAAAAACAGAAAAGAGTTCTTTAAAAAGTTCTTTGAAAAGAAGGAAAGGGATGAGTCAGATTGGTCCACTGGATGTTGATGGTTCAACAGTTGAGGATCCAGCTCAGGTGGTTAACAATCTAAACGAGTATTTTGCATCTACATTCACACATGAGGAGTTATTCAGGAAGGGGAATGTCGTAGGTGAAGTTAACATTGGCAGTGAGCTAGATTATTTTCTAATAACTGAGAGGAAAGTGGAGGAGAAATTGTTGAGGATAAACATAAAAAAGGCACCCGGGGTGGATGGGATCTATCCAGTTATATTAAAGGAGGCAGCAAAGGAAGTAAGCAAACCCCTAGCCATAATTATGAGAGCTTCTTTCGACTCAGGGGAGGTACCAATGGACTGGAGATGTGCAAATGTAACCCCAATTCACAAAGGAGGATCAAAGGCTGACATAAGTAATTATAGACCTGTTAGTTTAACTTCGGTTCCAGGAAAATTAATGGAGGCACTGGTTAAAGAAGCACTGCAGGATCATCTGGACAAGAATTCAGTTATAGCTCAGACACAGCATGGTTTTGTTAAGGGCAGGTCTTGTCTGACCAATTTGATTGGATACTATGATGTAGTCACAAAAGAACTGGATGCAGGGAATAACTTTGATATTATATATTTGGATCTTAGAAAGGCTTTTGATACTGTTGCGCATGGAAGACTGCTGCACAAATTGGAGAAGTGTGGCATTGGAGGCAAATTGCTGCTATGGATAAAGGGATGGTTGAGTGGCAGAAGACAGAGAGTGGTAATCAATGGACACTGCTCAACGTGGACTAATGTTATTAGTGGAGTTCCTCAGGGTTCAGTGTTGGGTCCATTGTTGTTTTCTGTATTTATAAATGATATTGATGATGGTGTATCAGGCTTAATGTCCAAGTTTGCAGACGATACCAAGGTTGGCAGGGTGTTAAGGACACTACTGATACTATGCTGCTGCAACAGGATCTGGAACGGTTGAGCAGATGGGCTGAGAGGTGGCAAATGAAGTTTAACATTGACAAATGTAAAGTACTACATATGGGAAACAGTAACTCCAGATCAACGTATCAACTCTGTGGTACTACACTGGCAGTGGTAGAGAATGAAAAGGACCTGGGGGTAATTGTGCAGGCAGATATGAAGTTCTCTGTGCAGTGCAGACGAGCTTCAAGAGTAGCTCATGGTGTCTTGTCAATGATATACA
Organism: Mastigoproctus giganteus; assembly: GCF_048544385.1. NCBI lineage: Eukaryota > Metazoa > Arthropoda > Arachnida > Uropygi > Thelyphonidae > Mastigoproctus > Mastigoproctus giganteus. Next base: position 141,098,427 of record NC_143577.1, read on the forward strand.
GGAATTTTTTTAGCAGGGACAGGGATGTGATTATTCCCTTGTATAAGGCATTGGTCATTCCACACCTTGAGTACTGTATACAGGTCTGGAGGCTTCATTTCAAGAAGGATGTAGAGCTGCTGGAACGAGTACAGAGAAGGGCAACAAGATTCGTGATTGGAACAAAGGGTTGCTCTTACGAAGAAAGGCTTAAGTTTTGCAAATTACAGAGCCTGGAGACTAGGCATCGGCGAGGTGATCTGATAGAGGTGTATAAGGCTTTGAATGGCTTGAGCATGCTCAATGCCGATGGGATTCTTCCTCTTGCTCAGAATAATCACCTGAGAGGGCATAAATTCAAATTGAGGAAGGACGGATGTCGGATAGATGTGCGGAAATTTGCCTTTAGCCAGCGGGCAGTTGGTTTGTGGAATAGACTCCCATCGCTTGTTGTTGAAGTTGATAGCCTAAACAAATTTAAGGCTCAGCTGTTCAGGTATTTCGAACGAACGGAGGGGTGAAATGGGAGTAGTAGTTGTTTTTTTTTTTTTTTTTTTTTTTGGCTGATTCTGAATAAGCTTGCTTTTTTGCATCATATGCCTCTACTAATGCTAATGCTAAAGTAATTCTACTTCCTTCTAAAATGAGGCCTCCAGACCTGTACGCAGTACTCAAGGCGTGGCCTGACCATTGCCTTATACAGAGAGATAATCACCTCCTTTTCCCTGCTATCAAAATTCCTATATATCATTGACAAAACCCCATGACCTGCCCTGGCAGCCTGTCTGCATTGCTCAGAAAACTTCATATCTGCCTGCACAATTACTCCCAGGTCTTTTTCATTTTCTACCACCTTAAGTGTAGTACCACACAGTTGGTACGTTTCTCTTGGGTTACTTCTACCCATATGCAGTACTTTGCATTTGTCAAGGTTAAACTTCAGTTGGCACTTCTTAGCCCATCTGCCCAAATTATCTAGATCCTGTTGCAGTAGCACACTGCCATTACTGTCATTAACAACCCTGCCAACATTTGTATCATCTGCAAACTTCGACACTAAGCCTGATATACCTTCATCAATATCATTGATAAATATACAAAACAACAGAGGCGCATTATAGCCATAGTAGCTTATGCACCATTAAACTCCCATAACAACAAAACAACAGTGGACCCAACACCGAACCCTGTGGGACTCCACTAATAACATTAGTCCAAGAAGAGCAGCACCCATTGATTACTACCCTCTGTCTTCTCCCACTTAACCATCCTTTTATCCATTGTAGAAACTTACCCTTAATTCCATTCTGCTCCAATTTGTACAATAGTCTTCCATGCTCAGCAGTGTCAAAAGCTTTCCTGAAATCCAAATATATGATATCAAAATTATTTTTTGCATCCAGTTCCTTTGTAACCACATCATAATATCCTATCAAATTTGTCAGACAAGACTTTCCCTTAACAAACCCATGCTGTGTCTGAATTATGAAAAATGAAGAATCAGAAAGCCCTGGAGGAAGATGAAGTTACTGTAGAGTTTGTTAAAATTGGGAGGAAGAGACATAACGCAAAAACTGCCAAGGCTCTTCACAAAATGCATTAGAAAAGGTGTGATGCCTAAGCAGTGGAATAATGCAATCATAGTTTTGCTGCATAAGAAAGGAGATAAATCAGAAATTGGAAATTATAGACCAATTAGCTTGTTATCCCACATCTACAAGTTGTTGACAAGGGTCATTACTAACAGATTAGAAAGAATACTTGATGAGAATCAACCGAAAAGCAAAGCTGGCTTTAGGACAGGATTCTCAACTATGGATCGCCTTCATGTAATATCACAGCTAATGGAGAAAGCAAATGAATCTAAAACACCATTATGCCTGGCATTTGTGGATTATGAAAAGGCATTTGACTCCATACAGCATAAGGCAATGTTTTGGGCACTGGAAAGACAAGGCATAGATACCCCATATATTATGATTTTGAAGAAAATATATGAGAAAGCTACCTCCTTTATTTGACTAGACAAAGACAGTAGGAAATTTAAAATCGAGAAAGGAGTTCGACAAGGAGACACAGTATCTCCGAAGCTCTACTACTGCCTTTGAGGAAGCTTTCAGAAGATTAGACTGGTCCCAGAAAGGAGTCAATGTGAACGGAAAGTACCTAAACTATTTACGATTTGCAGATGACATTGTGGTCATAAGCCATGATCCCAAAGAATTAGAGGAAAATCTTAATCAGTTATGCAGAGTTAGTAAGGATTTTGGACTAAAGATGAATATGGCTAAAACAAAAGTAATGATGAACAAGTATGCCACAGAAAGGGACATAATGATTGAAGGAGCAGTAATTGAAAAGTTGGAGTCATATACTGATCTGGGACAAGTTATTAGCTGTAATAATAATAAATGACTGGAATTCAAGAGAAGAATAAATTTTGGATGGATAGCACTCAGTAAATATAGTCACATACTGAAGAGCAATATCCCAGTTTGTCTGAAACGTAAAATAATGAACCAATGTATACTCCCCACCATGACTTATTGAGGTGAAACTTAGGCACTCATCAAAAGAATGGAAGAGAAGCTGAGAACTACACAGTGAAGAATGGAACGAATTATATTGGGAATCAGACTGTTAGATAAGAAGAGAAACAGATGGATTAGGCAGCAAACTCAAGTAAAGGACATTCTTATCAAAACTAAAGAACAAAAATGGTCTTGGGCAGGACACATAGCTGGAAGACATCATGACAGATGGACTAAGAAAATAACAGAATGGTACCCAAGAGGAGCTAGAAGAAAACCTGGAAGACAACAGTGGAGATGCATAGATGAAATTCATGAGTTTGTGGGTAGTAAATGGATGGCCATTGCTCAAAACAGAAGGAACTGGAAAGGTGCTGGAGAGGCCTTCATCCTGCAGTGGATTGAAAATGGATGATGATGATGATTTTGAAGTGATTCACATTTATTGCTTTCCATTATTATTTTAATTTGCATTTTATTTGAATTTTTCATTATTATTCTCATTTTTGTGGATAATCAACAATTGGATAACATACTACATGGACAGAGTAGTATAAATTTGACCATGGTGGCTTATGCTCTGCATAGCTCTTTGATACATACTTTAAATACTGAACATTCACAATTTGCACACACTACATAGAGAAAAACAGCATCATATGCTTCCAGCCTGGACAGCTTTGGGGTAACAGCCTCTCACTCCAATAATTTTCGGTCCTACCTAAAATTCAATAAGTGCAACAATAGACTATCTCACTTGCCCCTATATGTACCCTAAGCATATTACTGACAATACTACTGAACCCCTCTTTTGCAAATGTAGGAATGTGGTTTACCTGATAACAAGCCTTACCAGTAATATGAAATATGTTGGCCAAACAAGTAATAAGTTACATCTAAGGCTTAATCTCCATAGATCAGACATTAATAACTAGAATAGCCACAATAAACGTAGCAACTACAAACAGAAAATTTAATACAAGCATTTCCAGATTCATTGCTTTACTAATATCCACAACTCTATCCTAGCACATATACCTGATCTATGCATAAGAACTAGAAGGGAGGAATTATTTATGCTAAAATTGAATTCCCTTTATCAGCATGTCCTCAACATCACGTTTAATCATAAAATTATCACTAACAGTACAGCAGATATACCATTAGCATTAGTAGAGGCATATGATGCAAGAAAGCAAGCTTATTCAGCATCAGCCAAAAAAAAAAAAAAAAACACAACCACGAAGGTTGTGTTTTTACAACCGAAGGTTGGCAGGGTTGTAAAGGACACTAATGACAGTACACTGCTACAACAGGATCTAGAAAAGTTGAGCAGATGGGCTCAGAGGTGGCAAATGAAGTTTAACATTGACAAATGTAAAGTACTACATATGGGAAGCAGTAACCGCAGAGTAACGTATGAACTCTGTGGTACTACGCTGACAATTGTAGGGAATGAAAAGGACTTGGGGGTAATTAGCATTAGCATTAGCATTAGTAGAGGCATATGATGCAAGAAAGCAAGCTTATTCAGCATCAGCCAAAAAAAAAAAAAAAAAAAAAAAAAAAACACACCACTCCCATTTCACCCCTCCGTTCGTTTGAAATACCTGTCCAGTTGAGCTTTAAATTTGTTTAGGCTATCAACTTCAACAACAAGTGATGGAAGTCGGTTCCACCAACCAACCACCCGCTGGCCAAAGGCAAATTTCCACACATCTATCCGACATCCGTCATTCCTCAATTTGAATTTATGCCCTCTGAGGTGATTATTCTGAGCAAGATGAAGGATCCCATTGGCATTGAGCATGCTCAAACCATTCAAAGCCTTATACACCTCTATCAGATCACCTCGCCGGTGCCTAGTCTCCAGACTCTGTAATTTGCAAAACTTAAGCCTTTCTTCGTAAGAGCAACCCTTTGTTCCATTCACTAATCTTGTTGCCCTTCTCTGTACCCATTCCAGCAGCTCTACATCCTTCTTGAAATGAGGCCTCCTGACCTGTATACAGTACTCAAGATGTGGCCTTATACAAGGGAATAATCACCTCCTTATCCCTGCTAGAAAAATTCCTGTATATCATTGACAAGACACCATGAGCTACTCTTGCTGCTCGTCTGCACTGCTCAGAGAACTTCATATCTGCCTGCACAATTACCCCCAGGTCCTTTTCATTCTCCACCACCGTCAGTGTAGTACCGCAGAGTTGATACGTTGCTCTGGGGTTACTGTTTCCCATATGTAGTACTTTACATTTGTCAATGTTAAACTTCATTTGCCACCTCTCAGCCCATCTGTTCAACCTTTCCAGATCCTGTTGCAGCAGCGTAGCGTCAGTAGTGTCCTTAACAACCCTGCCAACCTTTGTATCATCTGCAAACTTGGACATTAAACTTGATATCCCATCATCAATATCATTCATAAACACCGAAAACAACAACGGACCCAACACTGAACCCTGAGGAACTCCACTAATAACATTAGTCCACGTTGAGCAGTGTCCATTGATTACCACTCTCTGTCTTCTGCCACTCAACCACCCCCTTAACCATAGCAGCAATTTGCCTCCAATGCCACACTGCTCCAATTTGTGCAGCAGTCTTCCATGTGCAACAGTATCAAAAGACTTTCTAAGATCCAAATATATAATATCAAAGTTATTCCCTGCATCCAGTTCTTTTGTGACTACATCATAGTATCCAATTAAATTGGTCAGGCAAGACCTGCCCTTAACAAAACCATGCTGCGTCTGAGCTATAACTGAATTCTTGTCTAGATGATCCTGCAGTGCTTCTTTAACCAGTGCCTCCATTAATTTACCTGGAACAGAAGTTAAACTAACAGGTCTATAATTACTTGTGTCAGCCTTTGATCCTCCTTTGTGAATTGGGGTTACATTTGCACATCTCCACTCTATGGGTACCTCCCCTGAGTCCAAAGAAGCTCTCATAATTATGGCTAGGGGTTTGCTTACTTACTTTGCTGCCTCCTTTAATATAACTGGATAGATCCCATCCACCCCAGGTGCCTTTTTTATGTTTATCCTCAACAATCTCTCCTCCACTTTCCTCTCAGTTATTACAAAATCATCCAGCTCACTGCCAATGTTTACTTTACCTACATCATTCTCCTTCCTGAATAACTCCTCGTGCGTGAATGTAGATGCAAAATACTCGTTTAGATTGTTAGCCACCTGAGCAGGTTCCTCAACTGTTGAACCATCAATATCCAGTGGACCAATCTGATTCATCCCTTTCCTTCTTGAGTTTAAATATGTAAAGAACTCTTTTCTGTTTTTCTTTGCATCCTTTGCCAAGGATTTTTCGTAGTCTGCCTTTGCCTGTCTAATCTCCTTTGTAACTTGGTTACAGACCAACTTATATCTATCATAGGCTTCCATGTCACCCATTAATTTGTATGTATCCCATGCATTTTTCTTCTCTGCCACATGTCTCATTAGTTCATCTGACAACCATTTAAGCCTAAACCTTGAACAATATTTCTTAGTTGGTATGTAAAGCCTGATAGCCTCCAAGATTAGTTCCTTGAATGCTTCCCATTTTGAGTTTGCTGTTGGTAACATCATCAGTTGGTCCCACTGTATAGAATTTAAATACTCTCTCAGACCATCATAGTCGCCTTTACGAAAACAAAAACCCTTCCCTTTACCTCTGATGGTAGTTACCTCCTTGAGTAAATCCCACTTCAACACACTGTGATCACTGCCACCTAGTGGTTCATTTATCTGCAGATTCTTAATGCACGAAGAATCACTACTGGTAATCAGATCAAGAGTATTGCTCCCTCTTGTTGCCTCACGAACATGCTGATGTAGAAAACAATCATCCAATAAATCGACAAAAGCCTTGCTAGTGTGCGAGTGACCAACCCACAAATTCTAGTCAATATCTGGGAAATTAAAATCCCCCATTATAAGACTCTGATTTACTGGCCCACTCTGTTTCCCTGTACAATATCTTATTATACTCATCAGAGTCATTAGGCCTATAGCACACTCCTACTCTCAATTTTGATTTCCCTATGCTTATGTCACACCAAACTGACTCGACACTGCCCTGTCCATCGATGTCGACTGGCTTCACTTCCTTGGACTTTATGTGTTTCTTAACTAATAGCATAACCCCTCCTCCCCTCCTGTCCTGTCTATCCTTTCTATACACATTGTATTCCCCAAATTCCAGTTCCGCATTACTTATATCTGTGTGACACCACGTCTCTGATATCCCAACAATATCTGCCTTTGATGTTTTGAGCAATACCTCAAATTCATCAAATTTATTTACCAAACTCCTAGCATTGGTGTACACGCAGGTATACATGCACCTGTTTCTATTCTTAGCTACCCTAACACAACCCATGTGTTTACTTGTACTGCAATGACTCCCAGCAGTCTCTGAAATATCCTGAATCTTGTTTTTCAGGCTTCTGCTCATTTCAATAGAAGCAGTGCAAGAATCACTTCCACCTCTGCCAGTGGCTACTGTTAATCCATTAGTCTTTGTCCCCCCCCAACTAGCAGTTTTCCGACCCACCTAACACTGCCTCGACAGCATCAGCAAAAATTCTTCCACCCTTTCTATTTAAGTGTATCCCATCCCTGTAGAAGCAATCTCTCCTGTTAACAAGTACAGTCCAGGTTGAAAAAAATTCTACCCCTTGAGCCTTGCACAATATCCCCAGGGCCGAATTGATCGACAAGGCTCTCATCATATACTCCCTCCTATCGTGTCTGGGCAGAATTGCAGACACTTTCAAATTCAACCCTAATTCACGGCTTTTTTTCAACAGTGACCTGTACTTGTTAAGTAATTCTGCCGGTCTCCTACTCTTAATATCATTAGTGCCAACGTGTACAACTATATCACCTTTTGTGCCCTTAAAAGATGATATCCGCTCTACAACGTCATCAACCTTTGCCCCTGGCAGACATACCCTGGTCCTATTCCACCTATCCTTTTTACAAAGCATGTTCCCCGTTTCCCTGACAATAGAGTCACCAACAACTACTAGTTCCTCTGGGACCAGCGCATTCTGCCTAGGGGGCTGCCTCTGTGTTGCCTGATGACCAAGTGCCCCTCAATTTATTTCCTTCGAGGGCATCCACCCTGTCCTTCAAGACAGTTGTCGCCTGATTTCCTTGCACTCCTTACGTCATGCACACACAAAGACATCCCCCCCTTGGCAGCATCATGTCCCGTACCCGACTGCTCCGCAAACATCAAGCAAATAGTGCATTTTAAAAGACTGTGATTCAGAGGGCAACTGCCCCCCTCAGTGCTCCCCTGAACCACAGCACTCCCATTAGCTTGAGCCTTTTGCTTTGCTGCTCTGGTCAGAGTCATGATTCCGATTTAATTCAATAAAATTTCAAAACAAAAATTAAATCCTTAAGTTATATCCCAAAACAGTTATGTTATATATTTTTTTTCAGTATCTAGTATTTTCTACGAGTTCCCTTTATACAACTTCCGTATCACATGTTAAAAATACAATTTAATTGACAATAAAGTTTATCAAGATTAATAGATTTACTGATTAATTGACAATATTATATTATGCACTATACTACGCTAAGCTTATGCTATCGTGTAAAAATGGTGGGAATTCTCGAACGGTACTTCTACGGACTCGTAAATATTGATTAGCTTCCAAATCTCGCTATCTCAATTTAGAATAAACTAAGGATCCTGACGAGGTCTATAATCTACTTATAGAAGATAATTTGATATAACAATTGGTTAATAAATCGACTAAATTTGGTTAAAAAAAAAAGACCTCTCGTTCAATTTGTAACACGTGGATTTGATACCGTTACCGATACTAAGTAATACCTACGAAATCTCTGTCTAAGTTAAACTTTAAACTAAGTATCGTAACTAGGAATATAAAGCTACTCTAGAAAATAAGTTAATATGACAATTGAAGCTAATAAATCAGAAAACAAATCAGGAAAAACTTCTCTGTTCCAAGAGCTTCAAGGAGCTCGTCTGCACAGGCTAACCTCGCATCCAGACCTCAATTGTATAGGCAAACATGAAATTTTCTGAACAGTGCAGACGGTCTGCAAGAGTAGCTCATGGTGCCTTGTAAATGAGATACAGGAAAGGAATTTTTCTAGCAGAGATAAGGAGGTGATTATCCCCTTGTATAAGGCAATGGTCAGGCCACACCTTGAGTACTGTATACAGGTCTGGAGGCCTCCTTTTAAGAGCGATGTAGAGCTGCTGGAACGAGTACAGAGAAGGGCAACAAGATTAGTGAATGGAACAAAGGGTTGCTCTTACAAAGAAAGGCTTAAGTTTTGCAGATTGCAGTGTCTGGAGACTAGCCACCTGCGAGGTGATCTGATTGAGGTGTATAAAGCCTTGAATGGTGTGAGCATGCTCAGTGCTGATGGGATTCTTCCTCTTACTCAGAATAATCACCTGAGAGGGTATAAATTAAAACTGAGGAACGAAAGTTGTAGGATAGATGTGCAGAAGTTTGCTTTTAGCCAGCGGATATTGATTGGTGGAACAGACTTCCATCTTTTATTGTGGAAGTTGACAGTTTCAAAAAATTTAACGTTGAGCTGGACAGGTATTTGGAATGAACAGAGGGGTGAAATGGGAAAGGGTTTTTTTTTTGGCTGATGCTGCATAAGCTTGCTTTCTTGCATCATATGCCTATACTAATGCTAAACACATAAGGAAAAGCATGAATCACATTGGTACACTAGATATGAATGATTTAACCATTGATGGTCCTGTTCAGGTTGCCAACTTAATAGGTATTTTGTATCTACATTCACACATAAAGAATTGTTTATGGTTGGGGATGCTGAAAGTCTTTAAAATTCTAATGGGACTGAATGATTTTGTTTTGTGATAACAACAGGAAAGTGGAGGAGAAATTGTTGAAGCTGAATGTAAAAAAGACACCTGGAGTGGATGGAATCTATCCAATTATATTAAGGAAGGCAGCAAAAGAGGCAAGGAAGCCATTAGCCATAATTATGAGAGCATCTTTGGATTCAGGGTAGGTCTCTATGGTCTGGTGATATGTGAATATATCCCCAATTTACAAAGGGGGGGGGGGTTCAAAAGGCGACATGAATAATTAGACCTATTAACTTAACTTCTGTTCCAGTGAAAATAATAGAGTCACTTGTTAAAGAGGTAATGCAGGAACATCTAGCCAGGAATGCATTTATACTGCAGTCACAGAATGTAAAAAAAAAAAAAAAAAAAGATAAGGTGCAGCCATTATCAACCCACTGCAGGATGGAAGCCTCCTCAACAATTCATGCTGAGGGAAATGGACCATAATCTGCCACACTAGTCCATTGCGGGTTGGCAGATCAACCGTATTCAGCAGTCAGGGGCTTGAACCCCGGTCTACTCAAAGAGCATGTGCTACTGCACTCCCGCTCCTGACCACTTAGCTACGGAGGCCTTTTTTCACAGAATGTGTTAAGGGGCAATCTTGTCTGACCAGATATTATGACAGTGTGCCGTGAATATGCATTTTTTAACCTTGAGTGTAATTTGAGTGACAAAAGATTAGGAACCTTTCAAAGATTCCTAATCTTTTGTTACTAATCAAATCAGTGAAATGCTTAAAGTAGATTTGGATATTGTGTATGCAGTAATATAACACATGTAAATCCAGTGTATTGTTTCTAGATTCATGCAACACCACAGGTATGCCTAAATGCAATGGATTTTCATCTTCCATTAACTGACTGTCTCACATTTTTCAACACAAGGGTTGAAATTACAACCTAGAGCCCATTATTTGTCTTGTACATCAATTCTACCGTAAAAATAAGAATTATGTGCTTTCGTTTTATAATTATTGATTCTTTGTTTTCATTATGTAAAATTTCCACAGATGAAATAAAAGGAACCATGACTGCTGACACATTCAAAATGCAGTGTTATCAAAAAAAAAAAAAAAAAGATATGTTACTTTAAAAATATATATAATAATAAATACATATATTAATGATCATCTGACAGTTAAATAATTGTAACACTCATTAAAATGAAATTAGATCCACTGGAGAAAATTCTGCAATGCATTTTTTTGAAAACTGACATGTTTAAAAAATATGATAATGGTATTTAGTAATTCCACCTAGTAGGAAATATAACTTTTCTCATAGTTTTTAGTCAGAAAAATTCACCTATGCTAGTGTTGTTATCAAATTCGTTACAGAATAATAACACAGAATTTAGAGTGCATTTTGAAGGCTTCAAAGTGGGAGCAATCGTGGCATTCTGTTCTAAAATAAATACAGCTCATAATCAGAAAGGTATAGGATAAATCTGCAAACTGTCAGATTATGCTGGCTTCCCAGTAATGTTGGAATTGCAAGAAATGAATGTGCAGATTTATCTGATAAATTACATCAGAAATCCAGTTTATGCCACCTTCAAAATACCATATTCTAACTCTAAACTCAAACTTAAAGTCACATCCAAGGAAAATTGGGAAAATATGGCAGGATCAGACTAATATTTGGCCCCTTGGAATTAAACTGGAGCGCTAGAATTCGAAGTCAAGTTTTCATCCAAATTGACTGGAACAAATGATATCTGCCAGAATTCAAACTGGATATACATATGTCACATACGTACTTATATATACTCAAGATGACCCATTCCCCCCCCCCCCAACACACACTGCTCTGGCTGCCAAATGCCAGAGCAAGGTGTGCCAATTACAAGCAAACATATTTTTCTTGATTGTCTCTACTATCATCAGGAAAGGCAGTTCTTTCCTCAAATGCATATACAACATCTACTTTAAATCCTGGCGCCTCCGTAGCCAGGTGGGAAAGGAGCAGTGCGTAGCACACGCTTCTTGATTAGACCGGGGTTCGAGCCCATCACCACCAAATACGGAGGATGCGGAAAGGTCAGGGAATGACCACCGCATATCCCGGAGCAATATGGCCTTAGTTGCTAATGCTCCTAAAAAAAAAAAAAAAAAAAAACCAAACTTTAAATCCAATTCTAGAAGTTACAGGACATTACATAAGTCTTCCATTTCCTGAAAGTTTACCTAAAAGTTTATCATAATAAAATTTAATAATTTCATTGGAAGGATATGTATATCTTAAAATGCTATATTGAAGGTTAAATATGGCTTAAATTGATAGTGTGAAATCCTCCAACATCAAGCAACACTATGATAACAAATGTAAAGAATCCATGACAAACCAGCAGAGAATTCTTCCAAAATAGATTCAAAGATATCCAAGGGAACTAAATATAAATTGAACAAAATCTTTAATTCTTGACCTGCTGACAAATCCAAATTAAGGAACGCCAGATAAACCAAGCTGTCATTTGCTGACTATTGACTTCGATGGCCATTTTGGACCTTATTAGGTCCTCCTCAGTGAAGAATGAAGAAATACGTGAAACAGAAAGACCAAATGAACAGATATTCTAGCATATCCTCTGTATAAATACACTAATTCCAAGTCTGGGTGAACTGTAAGTCACAATATAGACAGATGCAGAAGAGAGGAATCCTAATGAATCCAACTAAATTGATTAAAGAAACCAAAGAAATTCTGCATATTTAATAAGACACCACTGACTGTTAATTAAAGAAGTGGAGGGAAAACTGTTTTTTTGCATTTTCATTGTGCTCTTAAAAGATATCCAAGGGTTGAAGCAAACAGCACACAGTGTGTGGGAGAAAGTGTTGGATGCCTCTTATTTCATACTCAGTATCAAAGTCTGGAGCTGAAGTGAGCAGCATAACACTGATAAAATCTACAGCCAAAGTATTTGCAGAAATGATGGCTAGAGATGAAATTAGCAAAGTGATTGATAGTCCTTATCAAATGACACTTTTATATAGAATAAATATGTGGCTGAAAACATAAAGTATCACTTATTGTTACTAGTAAATTAGAATTGCTTTTGCATTGAAAGGCAATGAATCGTGAATAATATAAAATAGTAATAATAAAAGTATTTGCCATATGGTGCAAGGAAGTCGCAGGCTTTTTCTGCACTGGCAAAAAAAAAAAAAAAAGTAGATAAGAAAATACAAATTATATGCTTCTCTCCTCACAGAGGTACTATCCAGTTGACCTTTGAATTTATTCAAACCGTCGGCCTTCAACAATCAACAACTTGCTGGCTAAAATAAAACTTCTTACTGATCTTCCTCTAATCTAAACCTCAGCCCCTGTAATTTGAATTTATGATCCCTAGTTCTGGAATTCTTTATAACAGTGAAAATTTTTCCACCTTCATTCATTTTGCTAATGGCTCCCAGTGCCTTATAAAACTCAATCAAGTCACCTCTGAGGAGCCTGTCCTCATATGGTCGTCCTTCTGTTGCTCTCACCATTCAATTTGCCCATCTTTGGACCCTTTCAAGGGTCCAAAGATGGGCAAGAAGCTCAATATGTTTTTTAAGATAAGGTTTCCATACTTGAACAGTATTCCAAATGTGGTCTTACAATTGCCTTATACAGTGGGATTATGATATCCGTTATACAGTGGGATTATTATCCTCTATCTTTAGAGGATAATGGTTGATAAATTATTGATAGGATACCATGGACTTTCCTGGCTTCCTGTTTACACCTTTCAAAAAACTTCATATCTGCCCATATTGTAACTGCTAGATCCCTTTCCTCCTCCACTCTTTTTAATTCAACCAGACAAAGTGTATAATTTATTTGTACTTTGCTATTCGCCAAGTGTTTGCATTTAGCATTATTAAAACATAGCGGGCAGTTCTCTGCCCGCTATGTTTTAATCTGACCATCTTTGAAGTCTGTTCAACTCTTCCTGAAGGAGCACTGCGTGGCACTGATCATTAATGACTCTTCCAATCTTTATATCATCTGCAAATTTTGACACCATACCTTCTAATCCCTTCATCAATGTCATTTTTGAAAATGAGAAACAACAGCAGTCCAAGAACTGATCCTTGACAGACTCCACTCCTGACATTACACCAGTTGGAAGAATATCCGTTAATCACAACCTTCTGCCTCCTTGCCTGCAGCAATCCACCTTAGAATATTAATAGTAATCCCAACTGTTCCAGCTTATATAGTACTTTCTCATGAGGGGACTGAGGCAAATGCTTGGCTCAGTCCCCTTATGAGAAAATGCTTGGCTCAGTACCCTCAGTCCCCCCCCCCCTTTGCTAAATTGAATTTAGCTAATGTCTTGTTGTTTGTGAGATAGGAGTGAAATGGAAAAAAAAACATTGTGATAATTTCTTCTGTCATCTATGCTAATTTCTTTTGATTCCAATACTAATTTGTTTTGCCTTCCACATTTCTTCTATTGGAATGAGCAGCAGCCTGGAAAGCAAGTTGCTGGGGATGTCAAGAACTGCTGGGTATACTTGCATGAACACCATTGCCACGAGTATAGTAAATAAATTAGATCAAATGAGAATATTGTTGGGATATCAGAGACATGGTGTCACACAGATATAAGAAATGTAGAATTGGAATTTGGAGAGTATAATATGGACAGAAAGGATAGGAAAGGAAGAGGGGTTATGCTGTTAGTTAAGAAACATAAAATCTAAGGAGGGGCATCCAATTTGACATGGGTGGGCAGTGCAATGTTGATTCTGTTTGGTGTAACATAAGCATTGAGAAAGCAAAAATGAGAGTGGGAGTGTGTTACAAGCATAATGACTCTGAAGAGTACAATGAACAACTGTACAGAGAAATAGAGTGGGCCAGAAAATCAGAATGTCTTCTAATGGGGGATTTTAACTTCCCATATATTGAATGGAACTTGTTGGTTGGTCTCTTGCACATTAGATTATCTGCGAAAAGATCTAAACCTCCCAAACACTTCCTAGTTCATTTCACATATATACGTGGTCTCAATTCTAATCTCAACAATGTCCATTTCCACTTGCAGTCTGCCAAACCCCATGCATGTTTTCTGACAGAATTTGTTATCGGTTGATTCAATTACTTCTCATGTAAGTTGCCCAAATTATTCGCTGTATGATTCCTTTCGCCTCAAAGGTGGTAATTGTGCATATGACCGTTCCGATATTCCTCGTCACAGAATCGGAAATTTGGATTCTAATCTTTTCGATCTTCTCTGACTTAAAATCTCTCTACCTCATTGTGTGAAATTCATCTGTTGTCTCTACTGTTCTCCCAATTCCACTAATCAATTGGAGATCTTTCACTTCCTCTCTTTGCAACTTGACTTTCTCCAGTCCAACTTTCCTAACAGTGCGGTAATTTTCCTTGGTGAAATTAATGTTCACAACTCTAGCTGGCTTCCATTTTCTAGTCACTCCGACCCAGCTGGTTGAGATGCTAAGACTTTTGCAATTACTAATGACCTTGCACAGATTGTTTATTTACTTACAAGAATCCCGCACAATCCTAACCATACAGTCAACACTCTTGATCTTTTCTAAAAAACAACCGCTCTAAGTACACAGTTGAAATGAGTGGTCCTTTAGGCATCTCAGATCACAACTTGGTGATTGTCTTTTCTCCAATGGAGCATTTATCTCATGGCTATTCCCAACCTTGTATTGTTGGCATTACAAGAATGCAAAATGGGATAACCTGCGAGATTGCTTTTCTTCTTTTCCTTGGTCGGATTACTGTTTCAAAACTTCTAATGTCAACATTTGCAAAGATCATGTCAGTGAAATTATTCTTGTAGGAATCGAATCCTTTATTCCACACTCCACTTTAAAATCTTGTCCTTTATCTAAATCTTGGTTTTTCAATAAATGTGCTAAGGCTGTTCAAGAAAAGAATGTTGCATATCATAATTGGCTTGTTTCCAATTCTTTTGTTTCATTTTCTGCCTACACCAAAGCTTGCAACGATTATAACACAGTTAATTAATCAGTTCAAACTAGATTTTGAACTGGCTAAGAGTAGAAAACTTGTTTCTTGCCCTAATGGTAGCTGAGCATTCTGGCCTCTTGCCAAAGCTATTGGCCACAACTTTTGCCCATCTCTGCTCCCAGCTCTCTCAAAACCAGATAGTTCTGTTGTCACTTCAGCCAAGGAGAAAGCTGACCTGCTATCATCCCATTTTTCTTCCAACTGTATTAATGATCTTCGTAAAACACCTCCCACCATTCCCAACAAGCTCCATTCAATGCCTCCTGTATTCTTCCATCAAAATAATGTCAGAAGGATTTTGACAAATCTTGATGCTAAGAAAGGTCCAGTTCATGATGGTATTTCTCCACTTGTTCTCAAAACCTGTGCTCCTGAACTTACTCTTGTTCTTTGCCACCTTTTTTCTCTTTCTTATTCCTTCTGCCTGGAAATTTGCTCATATCCAGCCAGTTCCTAAAAAGGGTGAGAAATCCCTCCGATCCAGTTATCGTCCCATTGCAATTACTTCTACTTTTTCCTAAGTAATGGAGAAATCAATTAACCCAACTCTTAAACTACCTAGAAACCTTCTATCTGATCAACTATCGCCAGTATGGATTCCGTCAGTGTCAATCCACTGGTGATATTCTGGCTTATGTTACTCATTTATGGACAAATTCAATGGAAAAGTTCGGTGAAACACAAGCAGTTGCTCTTGACATCTCAAAGGCTTTCGATCGTGTTTGGCATAAAGATCTTTAAACAAGTTTCCATCTTATGGTTTGCCAACTTTTTTTTTTGTAATTGGTTATCCAGTTTTCTCTCTGATCTCTCACCGAGTTTGATGGTAGGTGGCTCTCTGTCTTCTAACTTCTTCACTAATGCTGGTGTCCCCCAAGGTTCAGTTCTTTCCCCCACTCTTTTCCTCGTCTATATTAATGACTTTCTTCCATTTACAGGAAATCCTATCCATAGTTTTGCCGATAGCACATTGCATTCCACTTTCCATTTTGAGAAACCTTGCCCTGCTTTATCAGCTTCAACTTCTCGAATATCCACTACCAATTCCTTAAATGCCGATCTCCTGGTAATTCTCCAGTGGGACAAAGACAACTTAGTTGATTTCAATCCTTCTAAAACTCAGTCTTGTCTTATATCTCGCAAAAAAGGATTCTTCTGCTCCAATGCTTATCTTTGGTGACACTCCGATTTCTAGGCAAAATGATATATCTCTTTTGCAGATTACCCTCATTCTGATCTCCCTTGGCACAAGCACATTACAAATATTGCTTCCTCTGCATCCAAAAAACTTGGTTTTCTCTTTCGCTCTCGGCATTAATTTTCTTCCAAACAGGTGTTCACTCTGTACAAATCATAAATCCTCCCTAGTATGGAATATTGTTTCCACATCTGGGGCGGTGCCCCCAAAACTTCTCTCAGGCTTCTAGATTCCATTCAGAAGAAGGCAGTTAGGTTAATTAATGAGTCTTTCCACTCGCTGTCTCATAGATGTACTGTTTCTGCTGCATGCCTTTTCTACAGATGCTTCCATGGGCACTTTTCTTCTTAATTGGCTTCTATAACTCCCCCCCCTTCTCTCTCTCTGTTTCAAAACAGTCCGAACACGTGCCACCACCAACTAACATCCATTTACTGTCCAACTTCAAACTCACAGAACCAACTTTTCATCTTCCTCATTTATTCATTCAACTGCCGTTTTTTGGAACAACCTTCCTTCATATGTATTTCCTGAAAATTACAGTCTACAGAAGTTCAAATATCTTCTCTCATCTTCTGAATCTCCAACTCAAGCAAGGTACTAAGTAGTATAGGTTCTAGTAGTTCTTGTGTTTGCAATTTTCAGATTAAAAAAAAAAAAAAAAAAAAGAAAGACTTGTGAATTTATTGGATGACTGTTTTCTACAGCAGCATGTTCAAGAGGCAACGAAAGGTAGTGATATATTGTGGATCTGATTATCAGCAGTGATTATTCATGTATTAAGAATATGCAGATAAAGGAACCACTAGGTGGCAGTGATTGCATTGTAATGATGTGGGATTTACGTAAATATGGATCTACCCTCAGAGGTCAAGGGAAGGGTTTTTGCTTTCATAAAGGTGATTACAGTGGTCTGAGACAATTTTTCAATTCTATACATTGGGATCAACTGATAGGTCAACAGCAAATTCAAAAGTATTAGGCTTTTCATACCAAATAAGAAATACTGTTCAAGCTTTAGGCCTAAACGGATATTAAATGAACTAATGGACTTGTGGCAGAGAAGAAAAATGCCTGGTATGCATATAAATTATCAGGCAACACAGAAGTCTATGGTAGATATAAGCTAGTGTGTAATCAAGTCACAAAGGAGATTAGGCAAGCGAGGGCAGATTACGAGAAATCTTTGGCAAAGGATACAAAGAAAAACATCAAGGGTTTCTTTACTTATGTAAACTTGATATTGATAGTTCGGCGGTTGATGATTCTGCTCAGAGAGCTCTCAAACTGAATGAGTATTTTGCATCTACATTTGCACATGAGGAATTCTGTAGGAAAGTGGAGGACAGAAGTTTATTAAACTCTAACAGGGTAGCGAATTTATTTTGTAATAATGGAGGGCAAAATGGCAGAAAAATTGTTGAATTTAAGAAATCGTTGAAGATAAGAAAGCACCTGAGGTGAATGGGATCTATCCAGTTATATTAAAGGTGGCAACAAAGGAAGTAAGCACACCCTTAGCCATTATTATGAGAACATCCTTGGACATAGGGGAGGTCCTGCAGACTGGATATGTGCATTTATGTATCACCAATTCACAAAGGGAGATTGAATGGGGACAGGAGTAATTACAGACCTGCTAGTTTAACTTCTCTTCTGGGGAAATAATGGAGTCACTAGTTTTGCAGGATCATCTAGACAAGACTGCAGTTATAGTTCAAACCAGCATAAATTTGTTAAGAGGAAGTCTTACCTCACCAGTTTGATTGTATTCTATGATGTGGTCACAGAGGAACTGGATGCCAAAAATTATTTTGATATCATATACTTGGAATTCAGGAAAGCTTTTGATACTGTTGCATATGCAAGACTACTGTACAGATTGGAGCAGTATGTCATTAAGGGCAAGTTGCTGCTATGGATAAAGGAATAGTTTAGTGGGAGAAGGCAGAGAATAATTTTGATATCATATATTTGGATCATAGAAAGGCTTTTGATACTGTTACACATGGAAGACTGCTGCACAAATTGAGCAGTGTGGCATTGGAAGAAAATTGCTGCTATGGATAAAGGGATGATTGAGTGGGAGAAGACAGAGAGCAGTAATCAATGGACACTTCTCTTGGTGGACTAATGTTACTAGTGGAGTCCCCCATGGTTCGGTGTTGGGCCCATTGTTGTTTTCTATATTTATCAATGATATTGATGAATGTATATCAGTCTTAATGTCCAAGTTTGTAGCAATATTATGGTTGGCAGGGTTGTTAATTGATAGTAATGATGGAATGCTACTGCTACAGGATCTAGAAAAGTATGGCAGAGTGGAGTTAACTGAAGTTTAACATTGACAAATACAAATTACTCTGTAATGGTAGCAGTAACCTCAGAGAAATTTACAACTGTGTGGTAATACACTCAGGATAGTGGAGAATGAAAAAGACCTGGATTAATTGTGAAGTCAGATAGTTTGCTGAGACAGTGCACACAGGCTGCCAGAGCAGGTCATGGAGCCTTGTCAAAGGTATACAAGAATTTTTCTAACAGGGATAAGGAGGTGATTATTTCTTTATATAAGCAGTGTTCAGGCCACACCTTCTTTATTTAGGCAATGTGCAGGCCTCATTTTAGCCAGGATGGATAGTTACTAGAACTAGTGCATAGAAGAGCAGAAAGATTGGTGAAGGGAACAAAGGGATTCTCCTATCAAGAAATGCTTTTAAGTTCTGCAGATTGCAGTGTCTGGAGACTAGGCACCTGCGAGGTGATCTGATTGAGGTGTATAAGGCCTTGAATGGTTTGAGCAGGCTAAACACTAATGGGATTCTTCTTGCTCAGATTACGAACCTGGGAGGGCATAATTCAAATTGAGAAAAGACAGTTATAGAATAGATGTGCGGAATTTTTGCTTTTAACCAGCGGGTGGTTGACTGCATTAGCATTGGTAGAGACATATGATGCAAGAAAGCAAGCTATTCATTCCAAATGTTTGTCTAGTTCTTCCTTGAACTTAATTTAACTTGCTGAACTCCTCTACAATAGATGGAAGTTTGTTCCAACTATCAACCACCTGCTGGC
This sequence comes from Mastigoproctus giganteus, assembly GCF_048544385.1. Taxonomy (NCBI): domain Eukaryota; kingdom Metazoa; phylum Arthropoda; class Arachnida; order Uropygi; family Thelyphonidae; genus Mastigoproctus; species Mastigoproctus giganteus. The sequence goes on from NC_143577.1 coordinate 141,118,097, forward strand.
TAAAGGAAAATTCCTGCCCATCTATTCTACAATTGTTTTTCCTAAATTTGAATTTATACCCCCTCAGGTAAGTAATCTGAGCAAGAGGAAGAAAGAATCCCATTAGCATTGAGCTTGCTCAATCCATTCAAGGCTTTATACACCTCAATCAGATCACCATGCAGGTGCCTAGTCTCCAGACACTGTAATTTACAAAACTTAAGCCTTTCTTCATAAGAGCAACCCTTTCTTCCATTCACTTATCTTGTTTCCCTTCTCTGTACTCGTTCCAACAGCTCTTCATCTTTCCTAAAATAAGGCCTCCAAACCTGTATACAGTACTGAAGGAGTAGCCTGAACATTGCATTATACGAGACAATCACCCCCATATCCCTGCTAGCAAAATGCCTATATATCATTGACAAGACATCAGCACTACTCTTGGCCTTTTTGCACTGCTCAGAAAACTTCATATCTGACTACTCAGTTACCCCCATTTCCTTTTCATTCTCCACTGGCTTGTGTGTAATACCACTGAGTTGATTACCCCAGGGAATTGTTGCTACGCATCATTGAGCCATGGATGCTAACGCCTTGGACCAACTTGCACAAGACTTGACCAGCAGTGCAATAAAAGACAGGGTCCGCACATACCTTGACAAATTCCTCATCATTGATTTCTGGACAAACTTCTCTCGACCAGATGTGACACATTTCATCAAGAAGAGGCCTAGCATCGATCCCTGGACTTGACCATCAATCTTGGACTCCCGGTTTTGACCACCCCCACTGTTCGTTCTGATGGACTACTGGACCAGCCTTCAGTCTGGATGCGACACAGACTCACCAAATGGAGCCCCAATGTAGGCACCTGAACTAGACCTTACTGAACATGACCCATCCACCATAGCAGCACTCACACTGCTGGATTTCCAGCAAGTTGTCGGCTCCAACTGACTGGCCGTGCTAGCTGTACCTACCCTGAACTTGCGGAGTATATCTCTCTCTCATTTTTTATTTATTTTTTTTTTTATTTTTTTTTTTTTTATTTTTTTTTTTTCGGCTTCTTTCTTCTGTTTCCTGCCATCCGTTCTTTTACTCCCCCCCCTATTTTTCTCTTACAGAATGATTTTTTTTTTTTTTTTTTTTTTGTGGGGTGGTGGTTTTCGTCCACTCGCCACCCCACTCCTCTCTCTGGTGAGGCACTGGGCATGCCACACTGTCATCAGGGTCCATCTTTCCTTTTGGCCCCTTTCTTCTGTTTCCTACCCTCCAGTCTTCTGCCTTCCTCCCTTACTTTTCTCTTGCACAACGTTTTTTCTTTTTTTTTTTTTATTTAGTTTATATATATATATATATGTGTGCGTGTGTGTGTATATACATATATTTATATATACACACACACGCATTCCCCACAGGTCTAAATCTAAAAACATCAAAATTACTGCCCGACCTATTTGGCCCTAGAACAAGTTATCAGCGAACAACCCTACGCTCTGTTAAAATTACAACCGTTGCTCAAGAAACAGCGATCATCTCATTCTCAAATCTGGTCCTAGCCACTGAAATCGGCGTCTCCGTGGCCAGGTGGGAAGGAGCAACAGTGCGTAGCACACGCTTCTTGATTAGACCGGGGTTCGAGCCCGTCACCACCAAATACGGAGGATGCGGGAAGGTCAGGGAATGACCACCGCATATCCCGGAGCAATATGGCCTTAGTTGCTAATGCTCCTAAAAAAAAAACCAAAAACCAAAACCAAGCCACTGAAATCCCAGGAAAGTAGGTGGCAGGACCCGCCAGAGTACTCTAGCTACAGTGGTACACCCGGTCAGCCTCCCCGTGGCATGGTGTGGTAACGTCGGGTCCCACTAGGGGCTCGGCGGCTAATAGACCGGAGGAACAAAGGGCACAACACAATATACAGCACATGACCCCCACACACTTCAAATCTCTGGCCCCGATACAATGTACACCCGCGGAGATGGGAGAAATCCCAGGAGCCGTTAGACACTAACATACCTTATACCTTATATACCCCAGGGACTCACATCTGGTCAATTTGGGCTTAGTACACCCAGGATCCTGAGCTGGATATCATCATCCTTCTCTTTCTTGGTGATTCCCTTCTACTTCTCTCTCTCTCTCTCTCTCTCTCTCTCTCTCTCTCTCTCTCTCTCTCTCTCTCTCTCTCTCTCAGGGTAACTCAGGAATTTTTTTTTTGGCTGGTGCAGCATAAGCCTCAGACTTCCTTGCACCATATAGCTAATAATAATAATAAGTTATTCTGGTGTTACTGCTACCCATATACAGTACTTTCCATTTGTCAATGTTAAACTTCAGTTGTCACCTCTCAGCCCATCTTCTCAACTTTTCCAGATCCCATTGCAGTAGCGTACTATCATTGCTGTCATCAATAACCCTGCCAACCTTCATATCTTCTGCAAACTTTGACATGACCCTGATATACCTTCATCAGTATCATTGATAAATGCCAAAAACAACAGTGGGCCCAACACCGAACCCTGGGGGGCTCCACTGTTAATATTAGTCCATGAAGAGCAGTGTCCATTGATAACCACTTTCTGTCATTTCCCACTCAACCATCCTTTTATCCATTGCAGCAACTTTCCCTTAATGCCATACTGCTCCAATTTGTACAGTAGTCTTCCATGTGCCAGAGTATCAAAATTATTATTTGCATCCATGATGTTGTGACCACATCATAACAAACCCATTCTGTGTCTGAACTATAACTGCAGTCTTTTCTAGATGATCTTGCATCACTTCCTTAACCAGTGACTACATTATTTTTCCTGGTTAGACTAATTGGAACAAAAGTTTGACTAATTGGTCTGTAATTACCTGTGTCACCCTTTGATCCCCCTCATATTTGCACATATGCAGTCCATGGGGAACTCCCCTGAGTCCATGGAAGCTTACATAATTTTGACTAAGGGTTTGCTTACTTCCTTTGCTGCCTCCTTTAATATAACAGTGTAGATCCCACTCCCCCAGGTGCCTTCCTTATTCTTTGCCTAACTTCAACAATTTCTTCTCCACTTTGCTCTCAGTTATTGTAAAATCATTAAGCTCCCAGTTAAAGTTTGATAAACTTCTGGCATTCCCCTCCTTGAATAACTCCTCATGTGTGAATGAGATGCAGAATACTCATTCAGTTTATCAGCTACCTGAGCATGATCATCAATATTGAAAGGCCCCGGGTGCCAAGCGTTCCGTGGCCAAGCGATCTCAGTGCGTTTTTCCAAAGCGAGCTATCTAAAGAGCTTTTGCCATTGTATATATTCTGTTTATTTCTGAATACCGTTTTTTCTCATTTTATATTTAAGTAGCTCTTTTGTTCTACAAGAAGTAGGCAAAGGCCCAGAAAGGAAAGAAACCTTTCTGTTTCGTTTTCTTTATTACTAACACAACTAATAGCCGCTTGGTCACCTCGTGGCACTGCTCCTGCCTCCCCGTGGCGGGGCCGGTAACCTGGGTGGTAAAGACAAACCCCCAGGGCCAAAAGGAGCCGACATGGATATAAGTTACTATCCACTGTTAGAGCCCTCGAGCTCAAGGTCAGAAATTCCTGACATTGACCATGACTCCAATCGTCCAAAGAGACTAAGGACGGAAAATCAGAATAATGACGTGCCAGCATTTCTTATAATGCACTCATTATCCACGCAACCTGTTGGCAAACTATCGCCTTTTCTTATACAGAAATGTTTAGAATCGGTTTGTGGATCTCCTAAAATGGTTAAGCGTCTCCAATCTGGAGACCTTCTAATTGAAACTTCTAAGACAACTCACTCAGAGAAGCTGTTAAAATTAACATCATTTAACAGTATTCCAGTGTCAGTTACGCCCCATAACACTCTTAGCACCTCTAGAGGCGTTATCAGCGAATGGGACTTACTATCAGTGTCAGAAGAAGAGATAATACAAGAACTCAGGGAACAAAAAGTGACTCATGCGCGGAGAATAATGACCAAAAAAGATGGGAACCTACTACCAACCAGGTCCGTCATTTTGACATTTAGTACTCCGACTCTTCCATCTTCTGTTAAAGCAGGTTATTTAAACTGCAAGATTCGGCCCTACATCCCAAATCCCATTCGCTGCTTTAAGTGCCAGAAGTATGGCCATTCTCAGACGGCATGCCGAGGCGATGCTGTGTGTCCTATTTGTGGCTCTAAGGAGCATTCCCAAGGAGACTGTACAGCTGCCACTCCTAGTTGCCCTAACTGTAAAGGAAGCCATCCTGCCTTTTCTAAAGCATGTGACCTTTGGAAAACAGGCAAACAAATCCAGAAATATAAGGTAGAGCATAAAGTCACATACCCTGAAGCAAGGAAGCAAATACTGTTAACCATGCCTAGCCGATCATACGCATCGGTCTCCAAAAACAGCCGGTCAATTTCAACTCAAACAGATGTCTCCATAGAACCAAACATTTCATTTGCCACCTGGGCCAAAACCATGCTAACGTGCAATAAAAAATCTACAGTTAATGAAACCAGCAACACGCCAATCAGTATCCCAACTGATGCCATCTCAACCTTGCCCGAAAGAACAAAATCTGTTAGTGTTGAAAATCAAAAGACAATGAAATCATGCTATAGCAACATTCAAATGGAAGTTCAGTCAGAGGACGAAGACACAGTCCTAGAATTACATACCAATGATACCATGGATACAGGACGCCCAACCTTTCCCAAAAATGAAAAATCAAAACTAAGCAGGCAGAAACCTCAGAAAAAACAGTCAGATCAATCTTCGTCAAATAAACCCAAGCAATGAACAAATTCCTACAATGGAACTGCAGAGGATTACGCAGTAATATAGATGACCTGAATGATTTACTCACACAAACTAACGCATTAGGAGTATGCTTACAGGAAACATTTTTATCACCAAAAGTTTCACTCAAATTCAAAAACTATACTATGTTTAGGCGAGACAGGGATTCTGACTCTTCTCGTGGAGGGGTAGGTATTCTTGTCAAAACTACCATACCATCAAGACATCTCCAACTAGAAACCTCCCTAGAAGTTGTAGCAGTTCGGATAGCAATGGGAATATCATTAACCCTTGCATCTGTTTATATACCACCTAATTATCCTTGTACCCAGACTGAACTTGACAACCTTTTAACACAACTGCCACCTCCTGTCTGTTTACTCGGTGATTTTAACGGTCACCATCCATTGTGGGGATCCTCCACTATGGATAAGAGAGGCCAATTAATTGAAACATTCCTAGATAACCATAATCTGACTGTATTAAACACTGGCTCTCCAACGTATGTTCAATTACCTGCAGGCACAACATCTGCCATAGATTTATCTATCTGTTCAGCATCTCTTTTTCCAAGTATGGAATGGTTGGTGTTGAACGATCCATTCCACAGTGACCATTTTCCAATCATCAGCTCACTTCAAACACAGGTCGTATCATGCCCCAAAGCCCGTATATCTTGGAATTTCCACAAAGCAGACTGGAAAAACTACTGTACTTGTGTCCTATTAAACAAACAGTATGTACAGCAACAACATATTGATGAAGTAACCGAACACATTACCAGCCATATATTATCAGCAGCTGAAATGTCTATTCCAAAATCCAACCAGAGCAAGCGGGTACACCAAAACCATTGGTGGAATCAAGATTGCACCATAGCGAAAGTAGAAAAAAACCGTGCTTGGAACCAATTTCGCAAATTCCCCACTACTGCCAACCTTATAGCTTTCAAAAAACTGAGAGCCAAAGCAAGACAAATTAGGAAAAAAGCAAAACGTGACTCCTGGATTAACTTCGCCTCAACTATTAACAAAAATACTGACACTCGGATTATCTGGAAAAAAATACAAGCTCTCAATGGAAAAATTCTACCTCTACAGTCTCCAATAATTCAGTGGAATGGGCAGGACCTATCTTCTCCTACTGACATCGCAAATGCTTTAGCAGAATATTTCTATAATACTTCCACCTCAACCACTTATGTGACTGCTTTTCAGAGAATTAAAACTAATGAAGAACGAAAAAAATTGAATTTTTCAACTAATCACCCACTTCCATATAACCAGCCCTTTACTATAGCTGAACTCAAAGAATCCTTGAGTAAATCTCCAAATAGTGCAGCAGGACCAGACGGCATTCACTACAGAATGCTTAAACATCTGTGTGAAGCTGATCTGTACATACTATTGCTATTTTATAATAGGATCTTCTCAGAAAACACATATCCTCTCTCATGGCGTCATTCCTATATTTGTGCAATACCAAAACCGGGAAAAGATACATCTCTAGTTCAAAATTACAGACCAATATCATTGACAAGCTGTTTGGGCAAGACCTTCGAAAGGATGGTGCATAAGAGGCTCACCTGGATTCTTGAGTCCCAAAATCTGCTTTCTGATCACCAATATGGCTTCCACAAAAACAGGTCCACCCTAGATTTACTTGTCAAAATTGAATCCAACATACGTAACGCCTTCATCAGGAGACAACATTTAGTTATGGTCAACCTGGATATTCAGAAAGCATTCGACACCACATGGCGTCATGGTATTATCACAGATATGCATCAGTTAGGGTTGAGAGGCTATCTCCCTCAAATTATTCAGAACTTTTTAAAGTTACGTACCTTTCAAGACAGATATCAAAACTTCCTATCAGCATCTCATATTCAAGAAGAGGGTGTCCCACAGGGTTCTATACTGAGTCCAACCCTATTCGCAATTAGGGTCAACAATATATTGGAAGATCTTCCAAAAACTATTGAAGTATATATGTATGCAGATGACCTCACCATATCGTGCCAATCACAAAATATGAATACTATCGAAAGACAGTTACAAATTACTCTAAACAGAATAGAATCGTGGACTTTACGCAATGGATACCATCTTGCTGAACAGAAATCCACTACCACTCATTTCTGCAAACTCCGGTCATTTCATCCTGATCCTGAGTTAAAGATAAAAAATGTGTCGGTTCCTCTGGTTAACACTGTCCGCTTTCTTGGCCTGATTCTAGATAGAAAACTGAACTTTCAAGCACATGTGGCCTATCTTCGTACCATCTGCTTGAAGAAATTGAATATCCTTCGGTGTGTGTCATCCATGTCTTGGGGCGCTGATCGGCATACGCTTATCCATATTTATAGAGCTCTCATCAGATCCCGTTTGGACTACGGTTCTCCAGTGTATGACTCTGCGAGGAAGAGTACATTAGAACGATTAAATACCATCCAGCACAGTGCCCTTCGAGTTTCTCTAGGGGCTTTCAGAACATCCCCAGTCCAGAGCCTTTACATTGAAGCCCACGAACCTCCCTTACATCTTCGGAGGAAAACATTGCTTTTAATGTATGCCGCAAAAATCCGCAGTCTTCCCTACCACCCGAATTGGAGATGTCTGTACAACACCGAATGGGACTCATTTTACAACAGTAAACCAAATGAAAACAGACCTGCTGCACTTAGACTTAAAGAACTAACTCAAACGTGGAATATTGCAATCGACAATATATATCAGGACATAACACCTCCTGATCCACCGTGGACAAATATCCCTGCAATTTACGATGACTGTTTCCAACAGTGGGGAAAGAACACCTTGTGTCCCTTCAATATCGCACAGTTACATGAAGCTCACTCTGCTTTTAATTCACAGGCCTGTAAGATCTATACAGATGGATCGAAAACTGAGACCCAAGTAGGCGCTGCTGCGATCTTTCCATCTTTCAGCACTTCTGTCTCATTACCTGTAGAATGCAGTATCTTCACTGCTGAGCTTTATGCTATTAACTTGGCTCTAGGGCATATTACTCAACTTCTAATTTCGTCTGTCATAATATACACTGACTCGCTCAGTGCTGTCTCTGCCATAAATAGTAATACCAACTCCTCTCACCCTGTAATAAAACAAATCCATTCTAAATTACTTGTGTGTAATGAGTCAAACCAAACTGTAACATTCTGTTGGATTCCAGGTCATTCTGGGATAGCAGGAAACGAAAGAGCAGATCTAGCAGCCAAACAACCAGATACTACTCTTTTGCAGACTTTTCGATCCCCATATACTGATTATAAACATATCATCCATAAAGCATGTTACAATAGCTGGTCATTAATCTGGAGAAGTTATCCAGAAAACAAATTATTCCAAATAAAACCAGAACCAAAGCTGTGGCCCTCCAGCTTCCAGAAAAGCAGACGAGAAGAAACAATTTTAGGAAGGCTCAGGATTGGGCATACTTATCTCACTCACCTCTATCTATTAACTAATGACAGCGCTCCACAATGTACATCATGTCAAGTACAACTGACCATTCGCCATTTGTTAGTGGACTGTCCCCACCTTCAGAACATCCGCTTAGATACTTTTAAATCAATTGCTAAAACACAGTCATCAATAAATTTATTGCAGATTCTGGGAGATGATTCTAATAAAAAGGAACTATATACTTTCCTAAACCGGATACAAATATATCATAAAATATAGATATTATTTCATATTCACTATTAGAAGACACAATATGGCCCAAGTAGCCTTTGTGTCGTTAAACCCAGCAACAACAACAACAACAACAATCAATATTGAAACCATCTATGTTAAGTGGACCAATCTGATTCATCATTTTTCTTATAGAATTTACATAAGTAAATAATTGTTTGCTGATTTTCTTTGTATTCTTTGCCAAAGATTTCACATAATCTACCTTCGCCTGCCTAACCTCCTTTGTGACTTGATTACAGATTAGCTTATATCTGCCATAGGCTTCTGTGTCGCCTGATAATTTATATACATCCCCTACATTTTTCTTCTTTGCCAAGAGCCTCATTAATTCATCTGACTTAGGTGGTTTGACTGTTAAAAACTCACCATTTCTTAGTTGGTATGAAAAGCCTAGTACCCTCAAAGATTAAATCCCTGAAGGCTTCCCATTTAGAATTCACCTTTTGTAACATCATCAGTTGATCCCACAGTATACAGAATTTAAAAACTCACCGAGACCACTGTATTCACATTTTCGAAACAAAAACCCTTCCCCTTACCCCTGTTAAGAGTTACCTCTCTAAGTAAATTCCACATCAGTACACTGTAATCACTGTCACCCGGTGGTTCCTTTATCTACAAATTCTTAACTCATGAAAAGTCACTGCTGATAATCAGATCAAGAGTATTACTCCCCCTGTTTGCCTCTCGAACATGTTGCTGTAGAAAATGGTTATCTGATTAATCCGCGATATCTTGCTTGTGTGTGAGTGTCTTATCCACAAGTTCCAGTCAATATCTGGAAAGTTAAAATCCCCCATTATAACACATTCTGATTTACTGGCCCACTCTATTTCTCTGCACAATTGGTCATTATACTCATCTGATTCATTAGGCCTATAACACACACAGCTATTCTCATTTTCCCTTTCCCAGTGCTTATGTCGCACCTCACTGACTTAACATTATATTGTCCACCAATGCCAATTGGATGCATTTCCTTAGATTTTATGTGCTTCTTCACTTACAGCATAACCTTTCCTTCTTTCCTGTTCTGTCTACCCTTTCTGTACACATTGTACTCCCCAAATTCCAATTCTGCACTACTTATATCCGTGTGCCACCATGCCTCTGGTATCCCAACAAAATCCGCTTTTGATGTCTTGAATAGCACTTCAAATTCATCAAATTTATTTACTATACTCCTAGCATTGGTGTACATGCAAGTATATATATATACCTATTCTTACTCTTAGCTACCCTTTCACAACCCATGTATTTACTTGCATGATGACTCCCAGCAGCCCTTGAAATCCTCAGTACCTTGGTTTCCAGGCTGCTTCTGATTCCAATAGAAGCAGTGCAAAAATCACTTTCACCTCTGCTTATGGCTACAGTTAATCTATTAGTCTGTGAATCCCCCAAACCAGCAGTTTGCCGACCCACCTAACACTGCCTCAATATCATCAGCAAATATTCTTGCAACCTTTCCAGGCGACTCTGTAGCCAGGTGGGAAGGAGCAGCAGTGCGTAGCACACGCTTCTTGATTAGACCAGGGTTCGAGCCCATCACAACCAAATACGGAGGATGCGGAAAGGTCAGGGAATGACCACCACATATCCTGGAGCAATATGGCCTTAGCTAATGCTCCTAAAAACCAAATAACCAACAAACAAACAAGCAACCTTTCTATTTAAGTTTATCCCATCCCTGTTGAAAAAATCTCTCCTGTTAACAAGCACAGACCACTCATGAAAAATTCCACCCTATGAACCTTGTATAATCTCTTCAGAGTCGAATGGAATGAAAAGGCTCTCATATACTCCCTCCTTTTGTGCCTGTGCAGAACTTTGAAATTTAACCCTACCTCGTGACTTTTTTTCAACATTGACCTGTACTTGTTAAATAAGTCCGCAGATCTCCTACTCTTAATGTCATTAGTGCCAACGTGTACGACAATATCACCCTTTGTTCCCTTAAAAGATATCTACTCTACAGTGTTCAACTTTTGCCACTGGTCCTATTCCACCTCTCCTTTTTGCACAATATATTTCCTTTCTCCCTGACAATACAGTCACCAACAGTAAATAACTAGCTCCTGTCGGACTAGTGCACTCTGTCTTGAAAGTTGCTGCTGTGTTGCCTGATGATCAAGTGCAAGCTCTGTTATTGATGTAGTCAGCTGAGAGCTTGATGGGTCCCCCAATTTAAGTCATTTGAAGGCATCTACCCTGTCCTTCAAGCTCTCATAAAGGCTCATATTAACACTAATGTCTTCACACTGCTTACGTCGATCACACACAAAATACATCCTTCTTGGCAACAAGGAGGATGTATTTTGTATTCTCATGTCCCATCTCAGAAAGGTCTGCAAACATTTCACAAGTTGCACATTTCTTTAGGCTGTGATGCATTGGAGGAACACCCACTTCGGTTCTCCCCCAAACTACAGCACTTTCGCTACCTTGTGCACATTGCTTTGCTGCTCAAGTCTGGGGAATGATTTCCATTTAAATAAGATTTAATTAATTAACAATGAAAATTAATAAGGTTAATAAATTAATCGATTAATTCACTGTACTATACAATACTATACTAAGCTAATGCAGTAATATTTATTCCGCTATACAGTTTTACCTTATATCTTAGCTATCAAATTTGAGATATACATTATCAAGTTACACTATACTGTAACAATCACAATGCTAAATTAGTTATATCCTTAGCTAAATACAAACGATATATGCCCAAAAAGTGAAAAAGTTTTAGAATAGATGTGCAGTAATCAGTAATTTGCTTTTAGCCAGAGGGTATTTGATTTCTGGAACAAACTTTCATCTGTCGTCGTGGATATTGAAAAGCTTAAATAAATTCAAGGGAGAACTGTGCAAACTGTTGGAGTGAATGGATGGATAACAATAGAGGTGGAAAGCAAAAAGGAAGAAAATTAAAAGTTATTTAACTTTTCATTTTTGCTTATGTATTTATATATATATATATATATATTGAATTATTGGATCTTTTATTTGATTAGTTTTTTTGTTTGTTTGCTTTTCTCGTTGTTATTAAAAATTCACATGAAATATTGTTCAGTGATTTAATGCTCTTTCTGGTAATTTTATATAGCTTTTCCCATTACTCCAATTAAAAGTGTTCAACTATCTAAAGATAATCAGCCTTTAGTGAAAGATATTCAGCAGTATTATGAAACACAAATGGTATGTTTTTATCTCTTATTTTGTACAATTTAAAATATTGACTTTTAAGTTTTGTTAATCTCTATAAATTAAAATATTATTTTTGGTGAAACCTCAAGCTTCATTTAAATTCACTACTCTTACATGTGGTAAAAATATTGATTCATATGCACAGTTTACAAAGTATGAACAAATAAAGCTCTGAACCTGGCTCTAAGTAATACAGTAATAGCCATATTGGAATCTACCTTACTGTTTTATTGCCCAGATATAAAAAAAACAAAAGGTCTTATGAAACAACATTAGTCTTTTAAAGATCAGTGTAAGAATGCCATAACGAGTTGCATTTGTCTTATGCTATGCAACTAATAATTCCCTAAAAAGTGAAGAAAAATATTATTTTATTAGTGCGCTTGCATCTCCCTCCCCCAAGATGGATGTTTTGGTACTTATTGGTACCTCATCTAACAGACCATTGAGGGTGTAAATTTATAAGCAAAGACATGCCAAAAGGTGTAAATAATAACTATAAAATATGAGCAAATAAAACTGTAAATCTGGCTTAAGTAATCTTTGCATCTATTTATACTTGGCTGATATAAAAAAAGCACAAAGCGTTAAAAAGCATAAGGCAGGTTGCCTTATGCTGCACTATCAATAAATGACACTATCCTAAAAAGAGAAGTAAGATATTACTTATCTTACTTCTCGGTGTCATTCTCCCCCTCTCCCCACCTCATGTCACTGTTTTGGTACCTCATCATCATCATCCATTTTCAATCCACTGCAGGATGAAGGCCTCTCCAGCAACTTTCCAGTTCCTTCTTTTTTGTGCAATGGCCATCCATTTACTCCCCACGAACTCGTGAATTTTGTCTGTCCATCTCCATTGTTGTCTTCCAGGTTTTCTTCTAGCTTCTCTTGGGTACCATTCTGTTATTTTCTTAGTCTCTCTGTCATCATGTCTTTGAGCTATGTCCTGCATGACCGTTTTAGTTCTTTAGTGTTGATAAGAATGTCCTTTACTTGAGTTTGCTGCATAATCTGTGTGTTTCTCTTCTTATCTAACAGTCTGATTCCTAATAACCGTGAATAGAGTTAGCAAAAACTTAAAAATGGCGAAGTTCATGACAAGGAATATGTACTTAGTAAAAGCTTAATAAAAAGACGGCACTCACCTCAATAACAGATTGTTGGGGTGAGTGCCATCTTTTTATTAAACTTTGACTATGTACATATTCTTCTGATTCCTAATATAATTCTTTCCATTCTTCGCTGTGTAGTTCTCAGCTTTTGTCTTCCATTGTTTTGGTGAGTGCCCAAGTTTCAATTCCATAAATCATAGTGGGAAGTATACATTGGTTCAATATTTTACATTTCAGACAAATTGGGATATTGCTCCTCTGTATGTGACTATATTTCTCGAATGCTATACATCCAAAATTTATTCTTTGCTTGACTTCCAGCCATTTATTATTATTACAGCTAATGACTTGTCAATATAAGTATATGAATCCACCTTTACAATTTCTGCCCCTTCAATGATTATATCCCTTTCTGTGGCATACTTGTTCATTGTTACTTTTGTTTTAGCCATATTCATCTTTAGTCCGAAATCCTTACTAACTGCATAACTGATTGAGATTTTCCTCTAATTCTTTGGGATCGTGGCTTATGATCACAATGTCATCTGCAAATCATAAATAGTTTAGGTACTCTCCATTAACATTGACTCCTTTCTGTGACCAGTCTAATCTTCTGAAAGGTTCCTCAAAGGGAGCAGTACACAACTTTGGAGATATGTATGTCCCCTTGTCAAACTCTTTCTCAATTTTAAATTTGCTACTGTCTTTGTCTAGTATAATAAAGGAAGTAACGTTCTCAGATATTTTATTATTATTATTTGCTCTCTTATATTATTTCTCATTGATTGGGGGTTCCACCTCGTGAGGGGTATTGCTACCAAGTACACAGGATGGTTGTTGTTATGTGTGGTGTTACTGGAGTTTGGTCGAGGAACTCTCTGACTATCCTACAGGTGTTCAGTATTGCAACTTTCTGCAGTCGCTTGTAGGTGTTCGCTGGGAGACCTATTGCTGCTAGGCTGTTATGTAGGGTCTTTGGCACCATACCTGTGGTTGACACGATGATCGCGATGGTCGTTATTTGTTGCATATACTACATCTCTCTGATCTCCTGTCTCAGATTGCGTACTTCTGATTTTTTCCCCATAGGTTTTCTGTAGGTTGCCAGTGTTGGGTACTGTTTATTATTATTATTAGCCATATAATGGTCCTTTAGGTTGTCACAAACATTCTCTCAGATATGCCAGACAAGCTGTACTTGCTACCTGGGAGTCTAAAACGCTGTTGGAACTGATATTCGGTAACACTCAAGTCAAGTGGACCCAATTTCGGCAATGTGCGGACGGTCTGTGAAAGCCAAATCCTCTGCTTGCACCTTCACGATGGTGGGACTGTTGGTAATCCTGGGTGTAACCTCCATGCACAATTACATGGTGGGTGACCACCCAGGTGTGAACAAACGTAAGCAGGGGTCAAGGTGTGGCGCTCACACCACATGGAGGAATGCCGCCCGTCTATGTTACCATGCAGTACTAGGTGGTAGATGACTCTCATCAACTGGTGCAATACCACCACTTTGCTTGGAGGCTTGAAGTGGTGGAACCCACGTTTAGTCTCTAGAGTTAAGTTCCAGTCAACCCTTCCCTATCTCTTCCATCATGCAGTATGATTGATGACTTTTGAGGTTATGATGAACATCATGGTGAGATCCAATATTCCTTACATTTCGAGGGTACAGCTCTAAAACAGTGTTCGCAGGCCGGCTGCTAGTTAGTAAACCGGACCGAACCTATTGGTAACTCTCTAGGAGGCTTCCGGATCAGCTAGTGTATAATCTTGCTACCTCTACTCTACCAAATGTTGACTGGAGGGAATCCGAGTAGTGTGTATGCGGGGAGCATTGTCAAGGCCATGTTATGTCAAGGATCTGGATATGGCATACCGTGTGTATACCATATCCAAAAATTTCATTACTTCATACAGCAAGTCCCACTCACTTTTTCTTACTATTGAATACACCATGAATTGTCAAACTAATAGAGCAAGTTTATCTGCAAAAAGATCTAAACCTCCCAAGCACTTCCTAATTCATTTCACAAATATAAATGGTCTCGATTCTAATCTCAACGATATTCATTTCCACTTGCAGTCTGCCAAACCCCATGTACTTTTTCTGACAGAATCTCAGTTATCGATTGATTCAACTACTGCTCATCTCAGATGCCCAAATTATTCGCTGTATGATTCCTTTCGCCTCAAAGGTGGTACTTGTGCATATGTCAGAGACTTGGTAATTTGGAATCTCCTCTCTTCGATCTTCTGTGGCTTAATATCTCTCTATCACATTGTGTCAAATTCTTCTGTTGTCTCTACCATTCTCCCAACTCCACTAATCACTTGGAGCTCTTTGACTTCCTCTCTTTACAACTTGACTTTCTCCAGTACAACTTTCCTAACAGTGAGGTAATTTTCCTTGGTGATTTTAATGTTCACAGCTCCAGCTGGCTTCCGTTTTCTAGTCACACCAACCCAGCTGGTTGAGATGCTGTGGATTTTGCAATTACTAATGACCTTACACAGATTGTTCATTTACCTACTAGAATAGACAATCCTAATCATACAGCCAATACGCTTGATCTTTTTCTCACAAACAACCCTTCTAAGTACACAGTTGATGTGAGAGGTCCTTTAGGTACTTCAGATCACAGCTTGGTGATTGTCTGTTCTCCAACGGAACCTTTATCTCGTGGCTATTCACAACCTCGTGTTGTTTGGCATTACGAGAATGCAAAATTGGATGGCCTGCAAGACTTCTTTTCTTCTTTTCCTTGTTCGGATTACTGATTCAAAACTTCTGATGTCAACGATTGCTCAGATCGTGTCAGTGAAATTATTCTTGCAGGAATGGAATCCTTTATCCCACACTCTACTTTAAAATCTCGTCCTTTAAATAAACCTTGGTTTTCCAATAAATGTGCTAAGGCTGTTCAAGAGAAGAATGTTGCATATCGTAATTGGCTTGTTTCTAATTCTCCAGTTTCATTTTCTGCATACACCAAAGCTCGCAACAATTGTAAAGCAGTTATTAATCAGTCCAAACTAGAGTTTGAACAGGCTAAGAGTCGAAAAGTTGCTTCTTGCCCTAATGGTAGCCGAGCATTCTGATCTCTTGCCAAAGCTATTGGCCTCAACTTTTGCCCATCTCTGCTCTCACCCCTGTCCAAACCAGATGGTTCTGTTGTCACTTCAGCCAAGGATAAAGCTGACCTGCTAGCATCCCATTTTTCTTCCTGCTGCCTTTTTTCACTTTCTTATTCCAAAGGTGTTTTTCCTTCTGCTTGGAAATTTGCTCATATCCAGCCAGTTCCTAAAAAGGGTGACAAATCCCTCCCATCCAATTATTGTCCCATTGCAATTACTTCTACTCTTTCTAAAGTAATGGAGAAATCAATTAACTGCCAACTCTTAAACTACCTAGAAACCTTCCATCTGATCAACGATCGCCAATAAGGATTCCATCAGTGTCGATCCACTGGTGATATTCTGGCTTATGTTACCCATTTATGGACTAATTCAATGGAAAGGTTCAGTGAAACACAAGTAGTTGCTCTTGACATCCCAAAGGCATTCGATCATGTTTGGCGTAAAGGTCTTCTAAACACGCTTCCATCTTATGGTTTACCAACTGTGTTTAGTAATTGATTATCCAATTTTCTCTCTGATCCCTCACTGAGGGTGATGGTAGATGGCTCTCTGTCTTCTAACTTCTCCACTAATGCAGATGTCCCCCAAGGTTCAGTTCTTTCTCCCACTCTTTTCCTCTTGTATATTAATGACCTTCTTCCATTGACTGGAAATCCTATCCACAGTTTTGCCGATTTTAGCACATTGCATTCCACTTTCCATTTTGAGAAACCTTGTCCTGCTCAATCAGCTTCACCTTCTCGAAAATCTGGTACCAATTCTTTAAATGCCGATCTTTGGGTAATTCTCCAGTGGGGCAAAGACAGTTGATTTCAACCCTTCTAAAACTCAGTCTTGTCTTATATCTCGCAAAAAGGATTCTTCTGCTCCTATACTTATCTTTAGTGACAGTCCGATTTCTAGGCAAAATGATATTTTTTTTTTTATGTAAACCCCAAACACGAGAGGTATTAGAACCTATAGTACATGGTACCGTGCTTGGGTTGGAGGTTGAGAGGACGAAAGAAGATGTTTGTTGACATTGGACTTGAACTTCTGTAGACTATAATTTTCAGGAAATAAGTATGAAGGAAGGTTATTTCAGAAAACGGCAGTTGAATGAATAATCGAGGAAGATGAAAAGTTGGTTCTGTGAGTTTGAAGTTGGACAGTAAATGGATGTTGGCTGGTAGCGGCACGTGTTCGGACTGTTTTGAAAGAGAGAGCGGGAATTATAGAAGCCAATTCAGAAGAACAGTGCCCATGGAAGTATCTGTAAAAGAGGCATGCAGCAGAAACAGTACGTCTATGAGACAGCGAGTGGAGAGACTCTGATAGAGATGGATCATTAATTAACCTAACTGCCCTCTTCTGAATGGAATCAAGAAGCCTGAGAGAGGTTTTGGGGTCACCACCCCAGATGTGGGAACAATATTCCATCGCAAGGCAGATTTGCGATTTATACAGAGTGAGAAGCTGTATGGAAGAAAAGTGACGTCAAGAGCGAAAGAGAAAACCAAGTTTTTTAGATGCAGAGGAACCAATATTTGTAATGTGCTTGTGCCAAGAGAGATTAGAGGTCAGGGTAATCCCCAAAAGAGATATATCATTTTGCCTAGAAATCGGAGTGTCACCAAAGATAAGCATAGGAGCAGAAGAATCCTTTTTGCGAGATATAAGATGAGACTGAGTTTTCGAAGGGTTGAAATCAACTAAGTTGTCTTTGCCCCACTGGAGAATTACCTGAAGATCGGCATTTAAGGAATTGGTAGCAGATTTTCGAGAAGTTGAAGCTGATTGAGCAGGACAAGGTTTCTCAAAATGGAAAGTGGAATGCAATGTGCTATCATCGGCAAAACTATGGATAGGATTTCCTGTCAATGGAAGAAGGTCATTAATATACAAGAGGAAAAGAGTGGGGGAAAGAAATTAACCTTTGGGAACACCGGCATTGGTGGAGAAGTTAGAAGATAGAGATAGATCTACCATCACTCTCAGTGAGCGATTAGAGAGAAAACAGGATAAACAATTACTAAAAACAGTTGGCAAACCATAAGATGGAAGCGTGTTTAGAAGGCCTTTAAGCCAAACACGATTGAAAGCCTTTGAGATGTCGAGAGGAACTACTTGTGTTTCACCAAACCTTTTCACCGAACATAGGCCAGAATATCACCAGTGGATCGACACTGATGGAATCCATATTGGGGATCGTTGATCAGACGGAAGATTTCTAGGTAGTTTAAGAGTTGGCGGTAAATTGATTTCTACATTACTTTAGAAAGAGTAGAAGTAATTGCAATAGGATGATAATTGGATGGGAGGGATTTGTCATCCTTTTTAGGAACTGGCTGGATATGTGCAAATTTCCAAGCAGAAGGAAAAACACCTTTGGAATAAGAAAGTGAAAAAAGGTGGCAAAGAATACGAGTAAGTTCAGGAACACAGGTTTTGAGAACAAGTGGACCTGGAGCTTTCTTAGCATCAAGATTCGTCAAAATCCTTCTGACATACTTTTGATGGAAGACCACAGGAGGCATTGAATGGAGCGTGTCGGGAATGGTGGGAGGTGTTTTACCAAGATCATTAATACATGAGTTGGAAGAAAAATGGGATGCTAGCAGGTCAGCTTTATCCTTTGCTGAAGTGACAACAGAGCCGGGAGCAGAGTTGCGGCCAATAGCTTTGGCAAGAGACCAAAATGCTCGGCTACCATTATGGCAAAAAGCAAGTTTTCTACTCTTAGCCTGTTCAAAATCTAGTTTGGACTGATTAATAACTGCTTTACATTTGTTGCGAGCTTTGGTGTAGGCAGAAAATGAAACTGAAGAATTAGAAACAAGCCAATTAAAATATGCAACATTCTTTTCCTGAACGGCCTTAGCACATTTATTGGAAAACCAAGGTTTAGATAAATAACAAGTTTTTAAAGTGGAGTGTGGGATAAAGGATTCCATTCCTACAAGAATAATTTCACTGACACGATCTGAGCAAACATTGACATCAGAAGTTTTGAAACAGTAGTCCGACCAAGGAAAAGAAGAAAAGAAATCTCGCAGGTTATCCCATTTTGCATTCTTGTAATGCCAAACAACACAAGGTTGGGAATAGCCATGAGATAAAGGTTGGAGAAGAGACAATCACCAAGTTGTGATCTGAAGTGCCTAAAGGACTTCTCACTTCGACCGTGTACTTAGAAGGGTTGTTTGTGAGAAAAAGATCAAGCATGTTGGCTGTATGATTAGGATTGTCCAGTATTCTTGTAGGTAAATGAACAATCTATGCAAGGTCATTAGTAATTGCAAAAGCCTCAGCATCTCGACCAGCTGAGTCAGTGTGGCTAGAAAACGGAAGCCAGCTGGAGTTGTGAATATTAAAATCACCAAGGAAAATTACCTCACTGTTAGGAAAGTTGGACTGGAGAAAGTCAAGTTGCAAAGAGTGGAAGTCAAAGAGCTCCAAGTGATTAGTGGAGTTGGGAGAACGGTAGAGACAACAGACGTATTTGATACAATGGGGGTAGAGAGATGCATTAGCATTAGTAGAGGCATATGATGTAAGAAAGCAAGCTTATGTAACATCAACCAAAAAAAACAAAAAAACAACAACCCTCTCATTTCATCCCTCCATTCATTCCAAATGCCTGTGCAGCTCAGCCTTAAATTTATTTAGGCTATTAGCTTCCACAGCAAAAGATGGAAGCCTGTTCCACCGATCAACTACCCGCTGGCTAAAGGCAAATTTCCGCACATCTATTCTACAACTATCTTTCCTCAATTTGAAACTGTGCCCCCTCAGGTTCTTAGTCTGAGCAAGACGAAGAATCCCATCAGCATTCAGCTTGCTCAACTAATTCAAGGCCTTATACACCTCAATCCACCTCGCAGGTGCCTACTCTCCAAGTATTGCAATTTGCAGAACTTAAGCCTTTCTTGATAAGAGCACCCCTTTGTTCCCCTCACCAATTTTGTTGCCCTTCTTTGTACTCGTTCTAGCAACTCTACATCCTTCCTAAAATGAGGCCTCCAGACCTGTACACTTTACTCTAGGTGTGGCCTGATCATTGCCTTGTATAACGGAATTATCACCTCCCTGTCCCTGCTAACAAAATTCTTATATATCATTGATGAGGCTCCATGGCCAGCGAACTTCATATTTGGCTGCACAATTACCCCCAGGTCTTTTTCACTTTCCACTTCCCTGAGTGTAGTACCACCCAGTTGGTACGTTTCTCTTCGGTTATTGCTACCCATATGCAGTTCTTTGCATTTGTCAATGTTAAACTTCAGCTGACATTTCTCAGCCCATTTTCCCAACTTATCTAGATCCAGTTGGAGTAGCATACTGTTATTACTGTCGCTAACATCCCTGCCAACCTTTGTATCATCTGCAAACTTGGACATTAAACCTGATATACCTTCATCAATATCACTGATAAATATGCAAAACAACAATGGGCCCAATACCGAACCTTGGGGAACTCCACTAATAACATTTGTCCACGAGGAGCAGTGTCCATTGATTACCACTCTCTGTCATCTCCCACTCAACCATCCCTTTATCCATTGTAGCAGCTTACCCTTGATGCCACACCTCTCCAATTTGTACAGCAGTCTTCCATGTGCAACGGTATCAAAAGCTTTCCTGAAATCCAAGTATATGATATCAAAATTTTCTTTGGCATTCAGTTCCTTTGTGACCACATCATAGTAACCAATCAAATTGGTCAGACAAGACCTCCCTTTGACAAACCCATGCTGTGTCTTAACTATTACTGCAGTCTTGTCTAGATGATCTTGCAATGCTTCTTTAACCAGATTCCATTGTTTTCCCTGGAACACAAGTTAAACAAACAGGTCTGTAGTTACTTGTGTCACCTTTTGAACCTCCATTGTGAATTGGTGATACATTTGCACACCTCCAGTTGATGGGGACCTCCCCTGAGCCCAAGGAAGCTCTCATAATTATGGCCAAGGGCTTGCTTACTTCCTTTGCTGTCTCCTTTAATATAACTACATAGATCCCATCCAACCCAGGTGCCTTTCTTATGTTTAACTTCAACAATTTCTCCTCCACGTTTGATAAACTTCTGGCACTCCCCCTCATTGAGTAACTCCTCATGTGTGAATGTAGACGCAAAATACACATTCAGTTTATCAGCTACCTGAGCATGATCATCAATAATCAACCCATCTATGTTACGTGGCCCAATCTGATTCATCTCTTTCCTTCTAGAGTTTACATAAGTAAAGAACTGCTTGCTGTTTTTCTTTGCATCCTTTGCCAGAGATTTCTCATAATCTGCCCTCGCCTGCCTAACCTCCTTTGCAACTTGATTACAAACCAACTTATACCTGCCATAGGCTTCTGTGTCGCCTGATACTTTATATGCATCCCATACATTCTTCTTCTCTGCCACTAGCCTCATTAATTCATCTGACATCCACTTAGACCTAAACCTTAAACAGTATTTCTTAGTTGGAATGAAAAGCCTAGTTGCCTCCAAAATTAAGTCCCTGAAGGTTTCCCATTTAGAATTCACTGTTGGTAACAATCATCAGTTGATCCCACTGTACAGAATTTAAAAACTGTCTTGAGACCTCTGTAGCCACCTTTACAAAAGCCCTTCCCTTTAGCCTTGATGGTAGTTGCATTTTTAAATAATTCCCACATCAATATATTGTGATCATTGTCGCCCAGTGGTTCCTTTATCTGCAGATTCTTAATGCATGAAGAATCACTACTGATAATCAGATCAAGAGTATTACTCCCTCTGGTTGCTTCTCGAACATATTGTTGTAGAAAACAGTCATCGAATAAATCCACAAGTCTTGTTAGTGTGCGAGTGACCAATCGCCAGTTCCAGTCAATATCTGGAAAGTTAAAATCTCCCATTATAAGACATTCTGATTTACTGGCCCACTATTTCTCTGCAAAACTGCTCATTATACTCATCACATTCATTAGGCTTATAACACACACCTACTCTCGTTTTTCCTTTCCCAGTGCTTATTTCACACCAAACAGACTCAACACTGCATTATCCACCAGCATCAATTGGATGCACTTTCTTAGATTTTATGTTTCTTAACTAACAGCATAACCCCTCCTCCCTTCCTATCCTGTCTATCCTTCCTATACACATTATACTCCTCAAATTCCAACTGTGCACTGCCTATATCTGTGTGACACCACATCTCTGATATCCCAACAATATCTGCCTTTGATGTCTTGACTAGCACTTCAAGCTCATCAAATTTATTAACTGTACTCCTACCATTAGTGTACATGCACCTCTTCCTGCTACTAGCCATCCTAACACAGCCCATGTATTTACTTATTCCCCTATGACTCCCAGCACTCCTGGAAATCTCCATTACCTTGCTTTCCAGTCTGCTGCCCATTCTAATAGAAGCAGTGCAAGAATCACTTTTGCCTCTGCCTGCGGCCACTGTTAACCTTTTAGTCTGTGTATCCCCCATGCTAACAGTTTTCCAATCCACCTAACACTGCCTCGATAGCATCAGCAAATATTCTTGCACCCTTTCTATTTAAGTGTATCCCATCCCTGTAGAAGGAGTCTCTCCTGTCAACAAGCACAGACCAGGCTGAAAAAAATTCTACCCCTTGAGCCTTGCACAATCTCTCCAGGGCTGAATTGATTGACAAGGCTATCATATACTTCCTCCTATCGTGTCTGGGCAGAATTGCAGGCACTTTCACATTCAACCCTAACTTGTGACTTTTTTTCGACATTGACCTGTACTTGTTGAGTAATTCTGCAGATCTCTTACTCTTAATGTCATTAGTTCCGTGTACAACAATATCACCTTTTGTGCCCTGAAAAGATGATATCTGCTCTACGTCATCAACATTTGCCTCTGGCAGACACACCCTGGTTCCATCTATCCTTCTTACATACCGTAGTATATTCCCCATCTCCCTGACAATAGTCACCAACAATAACTAGTTCCTTTGGGACCAGCGCATTCTGCCTTGGAGATTGCCTCTGTGTTGCCTGATGCACAGGAATGAGTTCTATCATTGAGCTGGCAGCTGAGAGCCTGATGGGCCCCTTGTATTAATTTCTTCGAGGGCATTTACCGTACATCTCAAGCTCTCATATACACCCATCAGAACGCTGAGTTGGTGCCTAATTTCTTGACACTCCAGACACCTAGCACACACAAAGACATCTTCCTTGGCCAGATCATGTCCTGTTTTAGAAAGGTCGGCACACATTTCACATATTTTTTGAGACTGTGATACGTTGGAGAATCGCCCCCTTCGTTTCTCCCCCGAGCCACAGCACTCTCGCTAGTCAGTGATCTTTACTTCGCAGCTCTAGTCTGGGTCATGATTTCCATTTAAATACAATTTAATTAAGAATGAAATTTAATAAGATTAATAACATTTTTTATTAATTGATAATACTATAATAAGCTAACAAATACAGTGTTTCGTATTACGCTATCTAGTTTTATTTTATACCTTCGCTATCAGTTCAAGATATATATACGTTAAGCTATTTCTTATAGATGCAATACACATTGAAGAAATGAAGTATTAGCATTAGCATTTAGCATTAGTAGAGGCATTTGATGCAAGAAAGCAAGCTTATGCAGCATCAGCCAAAAAAAAAAAAAAAAAAAAAAACCCACTTCCACTTCACCCCTCTGTTCGTTCAAAATACCTGTCCAGCTGAGCCTTAAACTTATTTAGGCTATCAATCTCCACCACAAGGGATGGAAGTCTGTTCCACCAACCAACCACCCGCTGGCTAAAGGCAAATTTCCGCACGTCTATCCTACATCTGTCTTTCCTCAATTTGAATTTATGCCCTCTCAGGTGATTTTTCTGAGCTAGAGGAAGAATCCCATCAGCATTGAGCATGCTTAAACCATTCAAGGCTTTATACACCTCTATCAGATCACCTCGCTGGTGCCTAGTCTCCAGACACTGTAATTTGCAAAACTTAAGCCTTTCTTCGTAAGAGCACCCCTTTGTTCCATTCACTAATCTTGTTGCCCTTCTCTGTACTCGTTCCAGCAGCTCTACATCCTTCTTGAAATGAGGCCTCCAGACCTGTATACAGTACTCAAGGTGTGGAATGACCAATGCCTTATACAAGGGAATAATCACATCCCTGTCCCTGCTAAAAAAATTCCTGTATATCATTGACAAGACACCATGAGCTACTCTTGCAGCCCGTCTGCACTGCTCAGAGAACTTCATATCTGCCTGCACAACCACCCCCAAGTCCCTTTCATTCTCTACCACTGTCAGTGTAGTACCACAGAGTTGATACGTTGCTCTGGGGTTGCTGTTTCCCATGTGTAGTACTTTACATTTATCAATGTTAAACTTCATTTGCCACCTCTCAGCCCATCTGCTCAACCTTTCCAGATCCTGTTGTAGCAGCATAGTGTCAGTAGTGTCCTTGACAACCCTGCCAACCTTTGTATCGTCTGCAAACTTGGACATTAAGCCCAATATACCATCATCAATATCATTTATAAATACAGAAAACAATAATGGACCCAACACTGAGCCCTGAGGGACTCCACTAATAACATCAGTCCATGATGAGCAGTGTCCATTGATTACCACTCTCTGTCTTCTCCCCCTCAACCACCCCTTTATCCATAGCAGCAATTTGCCTCCAATGTCACACTGCTCCAATTTGTGTAGCAGTCTTCCATGTGCAACAGTATCAAAAGCCTTTCTAAGATCCAAGTATATAATATCAAAGTTATTCCCTGCATCCAGTTCTTTTGTGACTGCATCATAGTATCCAATCAAGTTGGTCAGGCAAGACTTCCCCTTAACAAAACCATGCTGTGTCTGAGCTATAACTGAAGTCTTGTCTAAATGATCCTGCAGTGCTTCTTTAACCAGTGCCTCCATTAATTTTCCTGGAACAGAAGTTAAGCTCACAGGTCTATAATTACTTGTGTCAGCCTTTGATCCTCCTTTGTGAATTGGGGTCACATTTGCACATTTCCAGTCTATGGGTACCTCCCCTGAGTCCAAGGAAGCTCTCATAATTGAGGAAAGACAGATGTAGGATAGACGTGCGGAAATTTGCCTTTAGCCAGCGGGTGGTTGGTTGGTGGACAGACTTTCATCCCTTGTAGTGGAGGTTGATAGCCTAAATAAGTTTAAGGCTCAGCTGGACAGGTATTTTGAACGAACAGAGGGGTGAAGTGGAAGTGGGTTTTTTTTTTTTTATTTTTGGCTGATGCTGCATAAGCTTGCTTTCTTGCATCAAATGCCTCTACTAATGCTAATGCTAATGCTAATTTGACAATTCATGGTGTATTTAATAGTAATGAAAAGTGGGTGGGACATGCTGTATGAAGTAATGAAATTTTTGGATATGGCATGCACATGGAAAAATATACCCAGATCTTTGACATAATGTGGCCTCGACAATGCTCTCCACATACACACTACTCGGACTCCCTCCAGTCACTATCTGGCAGAGTAGAGGTAGCAAGATTATACACTAACTGATCCGGAAACCTCCTAAAGAGTTACCAATAGGTTCAGTCTGGTGTACTAAATATCGTCCAGCCTGCGAACACTGTTTTAGAACTGTACCCTCGAAATGTAAGGAATATTGGATCTCGGCACGATGTTCATTATAACATCAAAAGTCATCAATCATACTGCATGATGGAAGAGATGGGGAAGGGTTGACCGGAAATTAGCTCTAGAGACTAAACATGGGTTCCACCACTTCAAGCCTCTAATAAGCAAAGTGGTGGTTTTGCACTGGTTTATGAGAGTCATCTAGCACCTAGTGCTGCCTGGTAACATAGAGGGCGGCATTCCTGCATGTGGTTTGGGTGCCACATCTCAACCCCTGCTTACGTTGGTTCACACCTGGGTGGTCACCCACCATGTAATTGTGCATGGAGGTTATACCCAGGATTACTAACAATCCCACCATCGTGAAGGTGCAAACAGAGGATTTTGCTGTCACAGACCGTCCGGACTTCGCCGAAATT
The DNA here is from genome assembly GCF_048544385.1 of Mastigoproctus giganteus. Classification (NCBI taxonomy): domain Eukaryota; kingdom Metazoa; phylum Arthropoda; class Arachnida; order Uropygi; family Thelyphonidae; genus Mastigoproctus; species Mastigoproctus giganteus. The sequence goes on from NC_143577.1 coordinate 141,144,057, forward strand.
GGGTCCACTTGGCTTGAGTTTCATCCGAATATCAGTTCCATCAGCGTTTTAGACTCCTAGGTAGCAACAACAGCTTGTCTGGCATATCTGAGAGAATGTCTGTGACAACCTCTCTGTCCAGAGTGGTGCTATACCAGACTGGCAACCTGCAATTGATATCAGCACCAGCGATAATCTGCTCGTTTGGAAGAGTTTGCAAAACATTCTCAAAGTACCTAGCGGCAAAGGTAATGTCCTACTCTGGCCTGCAGTACAAAGTTATAAGACAGAAGATTCCCATTGAGGTGATAACATGGGCACACACTGCATGTATGCCCACTTATGTATGGCTCTGCCCATGCCATACATAAGTGGGAGATTTTGGTAACAGTGATTTTTAGGTTTTGTACCGCGATTGCAGCCCATGGTGTATCCTCCTCTGACTGAATTATTTTATAATTCAGTGGGTATCCTCTGACCTGTCTCATGTGAGTATATGGTTCTTAGAGGATTATTATATCTGAATTTTCTTCATCAGCTTTAATTCAGATTTGGTCGGCAGCTGCTTTTGCCCACTGTGCATTAATTTGGAAGAATTTGGTCTTTGAAGAATTATATCTTTTAGAGTGTGCTGCCATAGTCAAGCTTTTATTGGTGATAACTCTTGGCCTTTTGGTACACAGGGCATTTATTATCCCGGATGAAGTCGGCATGATTCATTTTTAGGGATTTACAGTTTGCACAGACGGTATCCTGTGTGTTGTTTGGGCATGACTTAAAATTGTGTCCCTTTTCTGAGCAGTGACCACAGGTCACAACAGCCTGGGAACAGGTGTGCGACGTGTGGCAAAATTTACACTTCTTGTAGCACCTAGGTATAGCCACATGCCTGCCAAAGCATGTGGCTATACCTAGCTAGATCTGCGTGAATTGGCTGCCCCAATTCATGTAGATCCTAATTTGTGAACGTAGTACTTGCCATGCAGTTGCCATCAACTCAACAAATCCAATTTGTGCTGTTGCCAGTTTTGTACTTTAGGTAGACTAACTTTTGTTTATCCTGATCTTGGAGATAACGCTAATATTTTTCATCTACAAGTTGGTCAGGGGTAGAATTCTTATCAAAATCAAATATAATTATTGAGGATCCCTTCTTTTTAGAGTACTCTGCAGACAGGCCAAGAATGGAGATTTTTGGATTCGTCTTGATGTTGTCAGCTTCTTCCTTTGTCTCGGTTTCTATTACTATACGTACATTATGCATCTAGCGAATGGCTTTAATCCTTGTTGTTTAAAGTCTTCTTGCAGTTTTGTCTCTTGATTGTTTGCTGGTCATTGTACTCTGTTTGGTTATCCTTGGTGCATTAACATAGGAACAGATGCACTGTGGCATGTGATTTTCCCATTTCTCATGAATTACTTCCAACTTTGCCATTGTTATTTTGTTATCAACATAAGTTTTAGTCATGCTCCATATTTGCATTATATCTCCCCGAAGGATGGTGGTAATGCAGTTGCTCAATTCTGCCATCACCTGCTCCCACTGCAGGGACTGAACCTGCACCATTACAAAGCCCTCGGGCAGCATTGTTTGGTCCAGAATAGTTGCTGGTTCAGGTGGCTGTGTAGCTTGGGGCATTGTTTCATTGCTTTGGGTTGTTGGATCACTAGACTGTGGTGACACTTCATTTACACAGATGCCGACCGGGCTAGCCGAGTGGGTAAAGTACCTGCCCGGCAACCCAAAGGTCGCGGGTTCGATTCCCGCCTCGGGCTTGGATCAAAGTACTGCAAAAACCTTGGGAGGTGCAATATGGCCACAGAAGCCGATGCGCCAACAACTACCAAATCAAAAAAAAAAAAAAAAAAATTTACACAGATTGTCATGTCATGTTTGTGGACATTAGGATTAAATTTCATGTTTTTGCTCCTAATTCCCTTTGAAGATGACGACAAAATACTCCCTTCGGTTTAATTTACTGTCTCAATTTTAACTGAATAAATTTTATTTTCCTCAGCTAAATCCATATCACTGAACATTTCTCTTAACTTTACTTAATTCCTTATCCATTCTCAGGAGTATTGATCTTAACTTTTCTTTTATTGTTTCTCCTTAACACAAGAGATGTTAAGCTGCATGATGAACACAGTGATCCAGTTCAGCTGTCTTCCCCACCATAGCATTTCCGCCTTTAATGGCATGTTTTGATGGGATGTTCAGATGATCTACATGGTGTCGAAAGTGCAGTGCTCTCATCATCCCTATCATTCTCACTATAGAAGTCTGCCAACATGACAGCATTACCCGAGAGAACTCCTCCCATCCCATCATTTTCTCACCCATACCTCCCAAGACAGAAGCCTCAAGAAGATCCTCTGCTTACACCCTTTGACAAGTTTACTTGTGATATATTTTTATCCTGAAATTCCAGCTTAAATTACGCGAAGAAGAATTCCAATTCTTGCTTAATTTATGTGTGAAATTTGCTGACTTAGTGGTCTCTCTACCTGTATTAGACTCCTTTTTTCCAAATTCGTAAAATCTGCAACATCCTCCAGTTCCACACTACAATTTTCACCACATGTGAGACCATCCCTGTGTGAACTTGACTCCATTTGACATTTGGCTGTATAAACCTTTACTAATTAAAACTCAATCTTTAAAAATCTATATCCTTAAGTTCCATGCATCCATAACTTATAGAATTTAAAACACAGCTCTTCAAACTTTCAAATACTAAACTAACTATACTATACTAAAGCACAGACAGCTGGAATTGACAGGTAGAACAAAGAATGCTCTAACTGCCAAAACAGACTTATTGTAAATTTAGCATAAGTATTACCTTTTCTTGATTATAAATAGTCAAACCTAATGAACAGTTTTGAGCAGAAAACAGAATAGTTCCCCTAGTAGCACGTAGCATCAACAGAATCCAGCAAAGCATGAACAAAAAAACATTCACAAGTATTTGCTAGCCACCTCTTCTCCAAGAGCCACAACAGAAGCCAAGGTTCACACAAAGCTACTAAAATGATATCAGGTAGTCAGAACATATCGCTAAATGATTGGTAGCTATCCAGAATAGGGCTTTGACACATATAACCTACAGATTTCAACCTTGTATCTTTCTGTCTGTCTCGTTATTAATTGTACAATGAGCATGCAAATTATGTTTAATGTTCCTAGTTTATAATTTAATATAAGATTTAGGATTTAAATGTCTTTGTTATATTTTGGAATAAAAGTTTCTTCTTTAATCCTGAATCTTCCGAATAAGATCCATAAAGAGGAATCAAAATGTATGATATCTGAAAAAGTTTAAATTTTTTAAATTTGTTCATCTATAATCCAATTTAATAAACATTTTTTAACCAATTAATGTGAAGTGTGTGCTTTACCAGTTACCTTGATCATGTTTAAGAACAATGCTTTTCAAAATGCTTACATTAAATTTGGATTTCAGAAAAGCTTTTGAAACTGTTGCACATGAAAGATTTTGGTACAAATTGGAGCAGTGTGGCATTAAGAGCAAGTTACCGCTCTGGATAAAGTGATGGTTGAGTGGGAGAAGACAGAGAGTGGTTATTAATGGAGAATGACCTTCATAGACTAATATCATTAGCGGAATCCCACAGAGTTCACTGCTCGACCCAATGTTGTTTTCTGTATTTATTAATGATATTGACAAAGTTATATCAGGCTTCATATCTAAGTTTGCAGATACAGTACAGCGTCAGTTATCTGGAATAACTGATGTCAGACCTCTTCCGGATAGCCAAATTTTCTGGATAATTTTTCTGATAAGATTAAATAAATTTAATTATTTATTTAATCATAAGGTAAGATCTTACCTTACGATTAAATTAAATAAGATTAATTAAATAAAAAAAGTATATAAACCAATCTCAGAAAATAGAAACATCTATCCAGGCATTTTTATGATTTTTATACAAACCCGGAAAATTAGAAAGAAAGATTTTTAAATGCTCTTGGTTTTTTCGACTTACCAATAATGAGCACGGACAATCTGTGCATCCCAGTGGCATTTGCCCACATAGCAATTGTAAATCGCTCTTTTCTCATCTTAAAACTTGGTGCAGTCATTCCTCTTTTAGTGGCTAGGGTTTTTCTCGGTAATGCTTTCCATAATAAGCCCATCTCATCAACATTATAAAAGTTTTTTATAAGGTTTTGTTAAATTTGCTATAACTGAAGAAACTTTACTTTTCAAAGGACACTGCTGCCGATTCATCTGCAGAAAGTTTCTTGCCCTGAATATCTGGTTCACGTATACCATGTCTCAGTTTAAAGTTTTTCAGCCAACCTGTGCTTGCCTTAAAATCTATTTTAAGGCAAGCACAGGCAATTTTTACCTATTCATTTTCGATTAAAATCCAATGAAAACTAAAATCACACAACATTGGGCCAGACTAAACTTTGCTTCTGAAGAAACCACACGATAAAGTGCACTCTCTAAAGCAGCATTTTCAGCATCGCATTTTTCCTGCTAGATCCTCCTTCACTATCCATATTCAACACAAATTCTGCTATAGCATTGGAATTTTTCTTGATGTCATAAATTGTTGAAGTCCCCACATTAAACTCTTTGGAAAGATTTCCTAAATTTTCACCTTTTCTAATTCTGTTAATAATTTCCGTTTTTCGTTGCAATGTTAAAACTATGCATTTTCTTTTTGTTCACATTTTACCATTAAAAGTTGACAAAAATAATAAATCGCACAGTTTCAGGCCGATATTATTCTTACCGAATCTGGAGCTAAACTAATCTGAAATTCACTCATGGTTTTCGAGAAAACCCAGTAGTCTCTGTGATATTTTTCTAAAGCATATTTCTGATGGTTGGTTACATAGAATTCTAGTGGTCACAACCATAAAGCAGTTTGCAATTTTAGGTTTATTGGGTTTTTTGTTTGTACAATCTGTTATGAACAAGTAGTAAACTCGATCTTTCATTTATTATAATCAAAATTCAATTTGCAAATGTGACTACTATGACTGGAGCTTATTGTACTACCGTTAATAAAAAAAAAAGAAGAAAGATCAGCCTTTCAAATTATTCTGGATAACCGACATTCTACTGCAATACAAAGACTGGCAGAGTGGTTAATGACAGAGTAGGCTATTGTAAAAGGGATCTAAAAAAGACAAATGGTCTGAGAAATATTAATTGAAATTTAACAAATCCATTAACAAATACAAGATACATATGGGTAGCAATAATCCCAAATTAACATATTAGCATTAGCATTAGCATTAGTAGAGGCATTTGATGCAAGAAAGCAAGCTTATGCAGCATCAGCCAAAAAAAAAAAAAAAAAAAAAAAAAAAAAAAAGTAACATAAATAAATAAAAATAACCACTTCCACTTCACCCCTCTGTTCGTTCGAAATACCTGTCCAGCTGAGCCTTAAACTTATTTAGGCTATCAACTTCCACGACAAGGGATGGAAGTCTGTTCCACCCACCAACCACCCGCTGGCTAAAGGCAAATTTCCGCACATCTATCCTACATCTGTCTTTCCTCAATTTGAATTTATGCCCTCTCAGGTGATTTTTCTGAGCTAGAGGAAGAATCCCATCAGCATTGAGCATGCTCAAACCATTCAAGGCTTTGTACACCTCTATCAGATCACCCCGCTGGTGCCTAGTTTCCAGACACTGTAATTTGCAAAACTTAAGCCTTTCTTCGTAAGAGAACCCCTTTGTCCCATTCACCAATCTAGTTGCCCTTCTCTGTACTCGTTCCAGCAGCTCTACATCCTTCCTGAAATGAGGCCTCCAGGCCTGTATACAGTACTCTAGGTGTGGCCTGACCATTGCCTTATACAAGGGAATAATCACCTCCTTATCCCTGCTAGAAAAATTCCTATATATCATTGACAATACACCATGAGCTACTCTTGCAGCTCGTCTGCACTGCTCAGAGAACTTCATATCTGCCTGCACCACCACCCCCAGGTCCCTTTCATTCTCTACCACTGTCAGTGTAGTACCACAGAGTTGATACGTTGCTCTGGGGTTGCTGTTTCCCATATGTAGTACTTTACATTTGTCAATGTTAAACTTCATTTGCCACCTCGAAGCCCATCTGCTCAACCTTTCCAAATCCTGTTGCAGCAGCATAGTGTCAGTAGTGTCCTTGACAACCCTGCCAACCTTCGTATCGTCTGCAAACTTGGACATTAAGCCTGATATACCATCATCAATATCATTTATAAATACAGAAAACAATAAAGGCCCCAATACTGAACCCTGAGGGACTCCACTAATAACATTAGTCCACGATGAGCAGTGTCCATTGATTACCACTCTCTGTCTTCTCCCCCTCAACCACCCCTTTATCCATAGCAGCAACTTGCCTCCAATGCCACACTGCTCCAATTTGTGCAGCAGTCTTCCATGTGCAACAGTATCAAAAGCCTTTCTAAGATCCAAGTATATAATATCAAAGTTATTCCCTGCATACAGTTCTTTTGTGACTGCATCATAGTATCCAATCAAATTGGTCAGGCAAGACTTCCCCTTAACAAAACCATGCTGTGTCCTAGCTATAACTGAAGTCTTGTCTAGATGATCCTGCAGTGCTTCTTTCACCAGTGCCTCCATTAATTTTCCGGGAACAGAAGTTAAACTCACAGGTCTATAATTACTTGTGTCAGCCTTTGATCCCCCTTTGTGAATTGGGGTCACATTTGCACATCTCCAGTCAATGGGTACCTCCCCTGAGTCCAAGGAAGCTCTCATAATTATGGCTAAGGGTTTGCTTACCTCCTTTGCTGCCTCCTTTAATATAACTGGATAGATCCCATCCACCCCAGGTGCCTTTCTTGTGTTTATCTTCAACAATTTCTCCTCCACTTTGCTCTCAGTTATTACAAGATTCTCTAGCTTACTGCTAGAGTTGAATACACCTCTGGCATTCCCCTCGCTGAATAACTCCTCATGTGTGAATGTCGATGCAAAATATTCATTTAGTTTGTTAGCTACCCGAGCAGGGTCATCAACAGTTGACCCATCGATCTCAAGTGGACCAATCTGATTCATCCCCTTCCTTCTAGAGTTTACATAAGTAAAGAACTCTTTGCTGTTTTTCTTCGCATCCCTTGCCAAGGATCTCTCGTAATCTGCCTTCGCCTGCCTAACCTCCTTTGTAACTTGGTTACAGATCAACTTGTATCTATCATAGGCGTCCGTGTCACGTGTTAATTTGTATGTATCCCATGCATTTTTCTTCTCTGCCATATGCCTCATTAGTTCATCTGACAACCATTTAGGCCTAAACCTTGAACAATATTTCTTAGTTGGTATGTAAAGCCTAGTAGCTTCCACGATAAGTTCTTTGAATGCTTCCCATTTTGAATTTGCTGTTGGCAATATCATCAGTTGATGCCACTGTATAGAATTTAAATACTGTCTCAGTCCATTGTAGTCGCCTTTACGAAAGCAATACCCCTTCCCTTTACCCCTAATGGTAGTTACCTCTTTGAGTAACTCCCACTTCAGCACACTGTGATCACTGCCACCAAGTGGTTCATTTATCTGCAGATTCTTAATGCATGAAGAATCACTACTGATAATCAAATCAAGAGTATTACTCCCTCTAGTTGCCTCCCGAACATGCTGATGTAGAAAACAATCATCCAATAAATCCACAAAAGCCTTGCTACTGTGTGAGTGACCAGCCCCCAAATTCCAGTCAATATCTGGGAAATTAAAATCCCCCATTATAAGACTCTCTCATTTACTGGCCCACTCTATTTCTCCGAACAGTTTCTTATTATACTCATCAGAGTCATTAGGCCTATAGCACACTCCTACTCTCAATTTTGATCTCCCAATGCTTATGTCACACCAAACTGACTCGACACTGCACTGTCCAGCGATGTCGACTGGCTTCACTTCCTTGGATATCAGCTCTGTGATACTACATTCAGGGTGATGGAAAATGAAAAAGATCTAGGAGCAGTTGTGCAGTCTGATATGAAGTTCTCTTAGCAGTGCAGACAGGCTGCCAGGACAGCTCATTGAGTTTAGTCCATGATATACAGAAACTTTGCTAGCAGGGACAAGGAAGTGATTATTCCATTGTACATGGTTAATGGTTAGGTCACATCTTGAGTACTGCATACAGGTCTGGAAGCCTCATTTTGGGAAGGATGTAGATCTGCTGCAGTGAGTGTAGAGAAAGGTGAAGGGGTTGAAAAGAGCAGACAGGTTTCAGCTCTGCAAATTGCAGCATCATGAGACCCATCACCTGTGTGGTGATCTGAACAAGGTTCAGACTGCACACAATCAGGAGACATAAATTCAAATTGAGGAAGGATGGCTGTAGGAGAGATGTGAGGAGGTTTGTAATTGATTCACAGCTGGTTGGCTGTTAGAACAAACTTCCATCAGGTGTTATGGAAGTGGGCAGTTTGAATAAATTCAAGAAAGAACTAGATAAATTATTGGGGGATGCAGTGATGTGGGAGGGTGGAGTTTTTTTTTTTTTTTTTGGCTGATGCTTTATAAGCTTGCATCATATATAAATATTAATGTAAACTAATGTATAGGTTTGTGCTATAGCATCATGTTTATATATAGGCATCTTCTAAGTAGTTACAATTAGGCATCATTTAAGTATATCTCATATTGTGAATGTCTTCACAACAAGTTTCCACGATATTGCACTACCTCGAATAAGTAACTCTTCTCTAATAGAGGAGACTACTGTTACTTATTTTCGATGGATAACCACCACCCAGATGGCACCATTTCAGAGCTTATTGGCTCTTCATCAATGGGCGGGCAGGTACCCTGGTGTTATAATGATGACAGCCAAATTGCAAAGTATAACTCCATAATATGAGAGATGCCTGATGGTGTACAGTAATTGAAAATTTCATAATTTGTTTAGAGCAAATAGCCTCAGGTTATAAAGAAGTTAACTAACTTATAGGTTTGTGCTATAGCATTATATAGTTTATACGTAGCCAACCACTTAGTAGTTACAAAATTGGCAGTGATGGGTTGTCATCATTGCAACACCAGGGTACCTGTCCACCCACCAATGAAGAGTCAATAAGCTCTGAAACGGTGCCTCCTGGGTGGTGGTATCCAATGAGAATAAGTAACAGTAGTCTTCTCTATTAGAGAAATGTTACTTATTTGAAGTAGTGTAATACCATGGCAACTCATTGTGAAGTCATTCACAATATGAGATATACTTAAAGGAAGACAATTTTGTAACTACTTAGTAGTTGGCTACGTACAAACATGATGCTATAGCAAAAACCTATACATTAACTTCTTTATAACCTGAGGCTATTGCCCTGAACAAATTATGTAACATTAATATAACAAACTTTTTAATATAACTTTTAACATATTAATATAACAAACTTTTTAATATAATTTTTAACATATTAATAAAACAAACTTTTTATGTGAGCATCAATAAACATTTTCCCATGCTATAAATAAAGTACTTATAGCATAATAGCAAATATTATTTTTAAAATATTTATCTCACTTTTCTCTGAAAATAAATCACTTTGCATTTTGGTTGTGCTACATGATGTTACTAAACATAACTTCTCATTAGCTTTAAGTTAAATTTGTTTTTTTGGTAAAGTATGTGAACTGATGTAAATTGAAGTGTGTACATACAGTCCATGTGCACTTTATGACTGCCTAGTTCCTGATATGTATGAATAATCAACATACCACCATATTATTAACTAACCATATAGTATTAAATTCTCGTAATAGCTCTTATAATCTGTGAGATTATCTTTATAATTTAGTTTTATAGGGATTGTATTTATCATAGTTTGTGTGGGTAGTAACTTATTATTGCATTAAAACAGTTAAATTAATTTCCGCTCCTGATTTGAAAGATTTTATTTCAAATTAAGAGTTTAAATTAATTTCAACTTTCAATTGTTCTTACATTATTTTGTGTAGGAACCTGAAGTTAAGTAACACTCCATTACTCGACTGTTTTTTACTGAATGCTTTCACTAAGCTACGTGTAAAACCTGTCTCGGTAAGTAATTCTCTGTCTGCAACTTAAGGATTTTAATTTTCTTTTTTGAACTGCTTTCAGTGTGTGTGTGTGTGTTCTTTACCAAAACACATTGCAAATTATTGATGCATATATTCAAAAAATACACAGTAGCATAAACAATCTTGTCTTACGAGGGTAGTTCAATAAACAATCATCCTGACCTAGCTGCAGAGGTGCTAGGCTGTTGATCCTTCACACAGATTTTAGTCCTTCTTTACATAGCCACTGTGCAGATTTACACATTTTTCCCATTGATGGATGAGGCTATGGATACTGTTTTTGTAGAAGTGGTGAGGTTGGTCTTTGAACCATGATTCTGTTGCAGAAATGAGTGTCTCGTTGTCAGAGACGCCTCCGTAGCCAGCTGGGCAGGAGCAGCAGTGCATAGCATATGCTTCTTGATTAGACCGAGGTTCGAGCCCATGCCCACCAAATACGGAGGATGCGGAAAGGTCAGGGAATGACCACTGCATATCCTTGGAGCAATACAGCCTTAGTTGCTAATGCTCCTAAAAACCAGATAACAAAAAAGCAACAAACATCCTCATCGTCAGGGAAGTGGGTCTCCCAAAGAAATGATTTGAGGGAAGGAAACAAGAAGTCCGGTGGTGCAAGATCAGGTGAGTAGGCTGGATGGGACAGTATTTCTTATCCACAAGTGGCTGCTTGTGTTGTTGCAGTTTCAGAAGTGTGAACTGGGGCATTGTCTCGAAGCATTCTCACACCTTTGGACAGCATGCCATGCCTACATGTTTTGATTTCTCCTGTAATTTTGTGAGTAAGTTGGCATAATATTCACCTGTAGTTGTTCTACCTTTCGGCAGGTAATCAGTCATTATTACGCCTTTCTCATCCCAAAACACTGTCAGCAAGACCTTTCCTACTGACTCTTGGACCCTTGCCTTCTTGGTGAGTGGGGAACCATGATGTTGCCATTCCATGGACTACTTTTTACTTTCAGGGTCGAAATGGTGTATCCAACTTTCATCCTGAGTGATTAGACGAGAGAAAAAGTCTTCCTCATTTTTTTGGCACAGGGCTAACAACTCTAGTGATTTCTGTTGTCGATCAGCCTTCTGGAAACCAATCAATAATCAAGGAATCCATCTTGCACTCAATTTCCGTAAATGGAGTTGGTCATGAAGGACTGTTTCAACAGAGCCCACACTAATCTTCACCTCCTGGGACAATTCACACACAGATATCCGGCAATCTTCCATGATTAACGACTCCACTTTTCTGATCATGCTGTCATCAATGGCTGAATGGGGACAACCTGGAATGGGCTCAGATTCTACCGATGTCCGACCACACCTAAACTGTCTATGCCAGTGCTTCACAATGCCATAGGATGGGGCTTCATCCTTATATACAGCAGTCATCTCCTCATGGATTTCTTTAGGAGATTTCCCCTTCAAGAACGGATACCGGATTACAACTCTGGCTTCAACTTTGTCCATGATGCTACTTCGTCACACGTTCAGCTTTATAAGAGAAAAACAAATTAAGACCCAGGGCTGAAATTTTACACCTTTAGTACAGAGATATGTATGATGCTACACACAAAATATTATGACTCTGCGATATGTGGAAGGAGGTAAAGGCGATTTTTTTTATTGAATCACCCTCGTATCTTAGGCAAAATGGAAAGATGTGCACTTGGTACTGGGGGTGGGTGCTTACTCTGTCTACATGAGAATGACAAACAATCCTAAATGAAGAGGCTTTTGAGAATTTCGACAGGATTCAAACCACAACCTGTCCAAAGATATGAGAAATGGCAAAACCCAATACACAGAAAATAGTAGGCCTTGGTTGACTGTGAAACAATTTTGGGTGAACATCAAAGCATTACATCAAGTTACAGAAATGGATAAATAGGTCCTCAAGATTTGTCACAGGTATTTTTCCATGGCCTGCTGCCTGGAAGTCTGAAACACATGTTTTGGTCTCATTTGTGAGTCAAGTGGGTAGAATTATAATAATTCTACTATAATAATTCTAGAATAAAAAATAATGCTAATGCTAATGCTAATTTTGGCCGAGTCCCGTCATTCTGTCATAACCAGTTCATTTGCTTTATCCTATATGATGGTGGGACTTTTGATAAGTATAGTTATATTGCCATGTGCAAGGTCAAAAATATTGCACATAGTATTTTGGAGGTGACTACCTAGTGTGAACAAACATAAGTAGGAGTCATGTAACATCCGCTTTGCACAAAGGCATGGTCACCATGTGTCACCAGGTAATACTAGATTGTAAGTATATCTCATCAATGTACTTCAGATTATATGCAATTGCATATGATGCAAGAAAGCGAGCTTATATAACATCAGCCAAAAAAAAAAAAAAAAACTTCCCATTTCACACATCCATTAACTCCAAACGTTTGTCTAGTTCTGCCTTGAATTTATTTAAGCTATCAACTTCTACAACGACAGATGGAAGTTTGTTCCAGCAATCAACCACCCGCTGGCTAAAGGCAAATTTCCACACATCTATTCTAGAACTGTCTTTCCTCAATTTGAATTTATTTCTCCTCAGGCAACTAATCAACTAATCTGGGCAAGAGGAAGAATCCCATCAGCATTGAGCTTGCTCAAAACCATTCAAGGCCTTGAATGGTCAACGCCTCAATCTGTCTGTAGATTAGGCACCTTGCAGGTGCCTAGTCTACAGACATTGTCATTGTGGCCATTGTAGTTGTTAGTGCATATAAATGCATATACCACAAATATTATAAGCAATACTGCATGTTCCTTTAACTTGAGATCATATTTCAAATTTTGATCTCGTGACAGGTCATGTGTGACAAGTCATTATATGTCTTGTCATGTGTGACAACTAGGTGACAAGTCATTCTATTGAATTAAATTAGCATGGGATAATATTTCACTGAGTATGGGAAAATTTCTCAAATCAGCATGGGAATTTGATACTGATTTGAGAAATCAGCATCAAATGATTTAATGCTATTTTGCTATTTGTTTTCATGCTATTGACTACATGAAATGAAACGTTTTCAATAAACGTGCCAAAAATTAAATCTGTTACAAAACTACATATGGAACCGTGAATTGCCAATCATGGAAAAGATTTTACTATGGCTGACATTATTGTGTTCTCTTGGTTTGTGAAAAGAAAGTTCCATGCCAGGAAAGATTTCAAAATCAACCAACATGTGAAAACAGCATTGCACATTATCACCAAGCAAAGGAAAAAGCAAGGAAAAATTTTCAGAGCAGTCATTTTTAATCAAGTCATGTACAGCCACTCCTCAATTAATGTAAAGGTTGTGTTCTGTGGAACTCTATGTAAGTCTGAATTTCCCCCATGCTTGTGCAGCCCTCACAACTGTGCTCGCTGAATTGATTGAATCAAAAAAAAAATGTTTGATGAACATGTGAATAGAATTATTTATTGTATTTATTCAATTTTTTTTTTCTGAGGCGCAGGAAAAATTACAAAAGCTTACAATTTAAAAAATTTAAAAATTATAAAATTGCAAAAAAAGAGAGGAGACGCATAACGTCAGTAAGTTTTACCTCTCAAGCATCGTTGCCAGAATTGACGTCTTCAGCTGATAAGTACACTGCTGCGGAGGTTGAGAGCTGTGGAGATTTAGAAGGGGTCATCCACTGAACCTTACGAAAGAACATATTAATGGATGACTGGACGGTGGCTTTTTTCTTTTCATTGCAGATTCCATTGTAGTAAGCATGCATATCATTCACCCCTCTGTTAACTTTTAAGAATTCAGGATCCATCTTCTCAAATCTCCCCATTACCGATACAATTTCAAAGTCATATAGCGAAATGCCATTGCCATCTCTCTGGTGATGAAGCATCTTGGCTCTTCATTTGGTTCATCTTGAGCTCCGTCAGCATTTTCTTCTTTCACTTTTGCTGCCTGCAAGTCAATAAGTTCTTTGTTAAATAATTCCTTCTCTTCTTCCTCTATTAACTCCTCCACATCTATGGCAACAACCTTAAACTGAAGTAGCTCTGCAACCTTTACAATCTTAGCTGTAACTTCTTCATATCATTCGTCTTTTTTCAAACCCTCCAAAGCCTTTTACTTACCGTGGGCATATTTTCTTCCATGCGCCATTTAAACAACTTTTAGTAATTTCCACCCAGGCCTTATTAATGTTTAAGATGGCGTGGTAAATATTGTGAGATTTCCAAAAGTCTCTTAACGTAAAATTTTTCTCAGCATCTACTGCAGACAATGCCTGAGCAAATGTTGTGCATAAATAGTATGCTTTTAAATTCGAAATAACACCCTGATCCATAAGTTGGATAAGTGAAGTCGTGTTTGGCGGTAGAAATATGACTCTCGTGTTCAAATTGAAATCATCTAGATGCGTAGGATGTCCAGGAGCATTATCTAATAGAAGAAAACTCTTGAAAGGAACGTCGTTGTCTTTACAATATTTTTCAACCTCAGGAATGAAGCAGCATTTAAACCAATCCTCAAAGAGAGATATTGTTATCCATGCTCTCTGGTTCGATCGGAAATGCACGGGTAGGGTGGCTTTATTGATGTCCTTAAATACACGAGGATTTCCAGAATGGTACACAAGCAGTGGTATTAATCTGTAATCTCCCGCTGCATTAACCCCAAGCAAGAGCATGGCCCTCTCTTTTGAAGCCTTGAAACCCAGCATTTTTTTCCAAAACAGAGCAGTCTTGTCAACGTTAAAAATTTGCTGCGGTGAATAGCCGCCTTCATCAATAATTTTTTCCAACACATCACAAAATTTCTCTAAATCGGTACTGGAGACTTTACCACATATCACAAAATTTCTCTAAATTTCTTTAACACATCACAAAATTTCTCTAAATCGGTACTGGAGACTTTACCACATACTTTAATGTTTTGGAAACCAGCATGATGCTTGAACCTATTAAACCACCCATTGCTTGCCACAAACTTGGCTTGGAGTTCGCCGTACTTATTCTTAATATCTTCATAAATACTTCTTCTTTTGCTTGAATGGCCATTGGACTCAGGGGCACTTGTTTGTGAATCTGATCTTCCATCCATATTAATAGCTTTTCCATTTTCAATATAGTACTTGAACACTGTTTTGTGATCACTGTTGATCTTAAATGTGTTGATCCTTTAACATGTTCTTTTATACGTGCACTGTCCCTTAAAATAGTATTCACTGTTGAAGCAGCAAGACCTACTTCCCTTGCAATAGATGACAAACTTTGTCCTGCTTCTTACTTCTTAATCAATTTCATCTTCATTTCTAAATCAATTTTGTTTCATTTCCTAGCACTGCCAGCACTTGCACTTTTCACTGGTCCCTTTCCCTTCATCATTGTAATACATAAATAGGAATGAAGAGAAGTTTCTGAAAATTTGTTTTTTATATGATTGGAGATTTCAGTGAAGGGGAACTCATTTGACCATAATACTGTAACATAAAACCCACACAATTTCAGTTATCAGAATTATCACAAATGCAATAAGATCGAGTTTACTATACATTTATAATAGATTGCACTAACAGAAAAGCCCAATAAACCGGAAAGTGCAAATTGTTTTTATTGTTTTATGGTAATGACCTCTAGAAATGTGTTTTAGAAAAAATCACAAAGGCATTCAAAATTGATTCTTATAACAGAACATATGATAATGATGAAAGTGTAGTGCAATTTCCATTATAAAAATGACCTTTTAGAGAGATAAATAGCTTAGTCATATAGCGAAATTTTCAACTTCCAAGGACTTGAAACGAATTACAAAAAAAAAAAAAAAACCCAATATATTACTGGGGTCACATTACGATATTTTCACAATATCTCTATTTATCCCTATAGATGCAAAATACTTTTCCATATTTTTTTCAGTTTGCACCGGCCAGCTAAAACTTACGTAAAGTCGAAATTACGTAAGTCGGGGAGTTCAAAAGAAGGGATATTGCACTGGTAAGCAGCAATATCCCATTCAATAAGTTAAATAATTGCATCTTCAAGCAATTTTTGAAAAAATATTGTAATTAGTAAAAGACAGAGATACGAGGCTCAATAAGTTCTACGTTATATATCAATTTATAGAAGAATAAGAGAAATTTTCCTCAATATTGTCCATAAAACACTTCGATTCAACACTCCCCAAAATTTAAATGAGTATAAAACTACATCAAATGAATTCGCACACTCATAGAAACATTAATGATTTAACGCACCCAGAGTCGATGGCCAAGGTGCCCCAACCCAACCCCAAAATAAATCAAACCACAGATAAGCAACTGTGAGTGAAAGAAGACATTATGTCCATTAATAAAAAGCAAGCAAAAAAATAAAAAATTACAGAGAAAGGAAGGTAAAAGTTTAAATTATTTTATATCATTGCCGTGACCATTTTTTTTTTGCTTGATTTTATTAATACATAATGTCTTCATTTACTCATAGTTGCTTATCAGTAGTTTGATGTACATATTTTGGGGTCAGGTTGGGGCGCCTTGGCCATCGATTCTGGGTGTGTCGAATCATTAATGTTTGTATGGGTGTGAGAATTCATTTTATGTAGTTTTATATTTGTTTAAATTTTGGAGAGTGTTGAATCAAAGTGTTTTGTGGACAATATTGAGGTAAATTTCCCTTATTCTTCTGTAAAAAGAAAAAATATTGTATAAATCAAAATATTCCAGACGAGTCTACCTTGAGAAAGAATTGCATTAGGACTATTTATGATGACATTATTCATGCAATTCATCAAGATATTAGCAAAAAATGCATTTGGATGTCTGTTGATGAAACGACAGATGTTGCTGGCAGCTATGTTGTGCATTTTATAAGTGGAAAATTAGACACAGAACCATCGCATTCATATTTACTCGCTTGAAAAGGTGAATTACTCTACAATAGCATGAGTTTGTAATAATTCTTTACAGTTATTGTGGCCAGAATCAAACCATAGCGAAAGAGTGCATTTTTGTTAGTGACACTGTTACAATAAAATAAATGGCTAAGGTAAAGAAAACCCACACGAGAAATATGCAAAAGTTCGATGAAATTTACCGGTAAAAGTACTTTGCCGTAATGGCATTTGTATTGTTGCTTGCTCGGTAAACAGGCGGTGGGTGTTATTGGACTGGAATAGCAGTTGAATCCCATGGGAGTTTGAAACCCTCCCAAAGTGGGGGGGGGGTTGCCTGACCTTTTTTCTTTAGAATCACGAATTGAATCATGAACAGAGTCATATTGGAAGTTCTGGTGTTGTAAAAGGTGTTTGTAGTGTAGTTTCACCAGTAAACTTTTTCAGAGTTTGCCGCGCTTCTCATGTGGGCTTTCTTTACCTTTGCCTTTTTTTTTCTTAATAAACAATTTATCCATCAGTCGAACAGTAATTCTAAAGAAGAAAAAAAAAGGTCAGGTTACCCCCTCCAGTTCGGGAGGGTTTCAATCTCCCATGGGATTCAATTTCTACTCCTGACCGATGACACCCACTGTATGTTTACTGAGTGAGCAACAATACAAATGCCGTTACGGCAAAGTACTTTTACCGGTAAATTTATCGAATGTTTGCGTGCTTCTTGTGTGGGCTTTCTTTACCTTCGCCAAGGTTATGTTTTACCTGTGTTACAACACAGGTACAAGTTTTTTTGTCCAAATCTGATTCATGTTACTTTCTTAGCCCATGGCTTACATAGTTTGGCAGAGGCAATTCAGGAGAATTTTAGTGAAATTAAACTTATTTCTAGTATAAAAAAGATTTTGTCAAAAGTGCTTTCAAGATTTGGAACTTAGAGAAATATGCTACCTACTCTTCCTGTTTTACCTGATCCTCTTCTCTCAAGATGGGGAACATGGGTACAAGAATCATTGTTCTCTGCTGAAAATTTTGATTCTGTAAAAGAATTTGTTGATTCCTTGGATAGTATGCATTCAGCAATGCTTTCTGATTTTTTAACCAGAAAACATTTATTGTTCATCCAGACCCATTTCAGCTAGTTGTATGACTGAACCTGAAATGTGGGAACTTTCTTTGAGCAGTGCAAATTGTAGAGATGGAAAAAGTGAAATTGCAAATTTCAACCGTGCCTGGAGGCATAGGAGAATAAATAAGATGAAAATGCAATAATGTTTTAGAAAAGTACTCAAGATTTCACGCTTTAAGGAAAATAGATGAATTTATAATTGGGAAAAGAAATAAATTTCAAGTAGAGACTTCAGAGGCTCACATTTTTAAAAACTACTTTAAAAATTGTAAAATTAAACTGTATTAAATACGGTCCATACGGTCTATTCTGTAGAAGGAGGAAGATCATTCTCTGCATATAAAATGATCTTCAACGATAAATTTACAATGGACCACTTTGAGAATTTTTGTGTATAGTAACAAAATTATTCCAGGTGCGAGTTTGAAAGCTTTGAAAACTTTTAAAAAAGATGTTATAAATAGTAGTGAATGGTTTTATTACTTTAATATGTTGAATATGAATAAATTTCATATTGAATACAAAGAAATTTGTTCAATTAATTGTAATAAATGTAAAAATTGTGGTGCATATATTAGCATTTTTGTGCATAATTTAGTGTATGTCAGTGTGTATTTGCATGCATATTCGATCTGTTTTTTAGCACATATAATCCAATGTCCACTCATCATGTAGAGCAGTATACCACTACTTTGGAGATTGGAAGTGGTGAAACTATGTTTGGACTCCAGGGAAAAGTCTAAATCTCATCTCTTCAATTGGGCGGTCATGTCTTTTGAGGTTATAACTAGCATCGTGGTGTGATCTAATATTCCCCACATTTCAAGGGTACATTAGCTTGATACACTAATTTGTTTTGCAGGCTGGCTACTAGATAGTCTACTAGGCTGAACCTGGTGATAACTCTCTAGGCGACATCCAGATCAATCTCACTGCTTCGGCTCTCCCTGCTCATGAGTCGGAGTGGTAGGAGTTTGAATTTTGTGTGTGTGGGAAGCACTGTTGTACATTCAATCTGATATTGCCAGAGATGTCATACTTTAGAAACTCCTCTGACTTGAAATTTCTCTTCCCCAGAATTTCTCAAATTGTCCATAGAGATGCTTCATGGGGTTTGCAAATAATGTCCAAATTTTGTTATTAATATTTAAAAATGGAAAAAATTTAGACAATAGAAAGAATATTGCTTAAGAATAGGGATGCATGAAAAGTTTTTCAAGTTAAAAGGTGGTCCCCTTATGTCACTAAAGTTTAGTAAACATAAGGAAGCATCCCAACAGTCTGAACATATGCCTCTATATGCAAAATGATATAGTCAGAATCAATTCATTGTCCAACCAAACTCACAGAAGAGAGACATGTTTCATTCTTGCTATCAGAGATGGCTTTTTTCCCACACGTTTTTGCCATATTTCGCAAATTTTTACAGACCATGTTTATTACAAATTTTTGCACTCAATGATTGGGGCAAAATGATATGTCGAGTTTTTCCAACAGCATGAGAGGATAACTAGCTTTCAGCTCTTGTAAAAATGAAAAATTAAAAGATTTTCAAGCAGTATGTGACCTTTTTATTTCAATCAGAGCTGTTTTACATGAGAAAGTCAGGCTGGATTTCCTTCCTTGTATACTATTTTCACTTTTTGTGGTGAATGTTTACAGCCCACTATGCTTATCAGCTATAGAAAAGTGCTTAAGATTAACAGTGTTAATTTTTTCCCCAATGGCATAAGAGGAAACCCAACATTTAACTTTTATTCCTTTGTGTATAGGATACTTCCCTTAGCCATTGTGGGAAAAAAAAAAGGTAGGTATCCTGCTATGCCATTGGTAAGAATTTGACACATCAGTTTGCCACTACCATTCAGCACAACAGCTGCAAAAATTTGCTGTGACATGGATGGAGAGAAAGCCAGCTCTAATAGCAAAAATGAAGCATGTCTGATTTTCACTGATATAACAGCTCCAGTCAAATAAAAAGAGTCATGGATTGTTTGTAATTTTTTTTTTAACATTGAGCCAGCACACAGAAACAGATGTTAAAAGCTGGGTATCCTCTTATGACAATGGGGAAAACATTACTCAGATTGCTAAAATGAAGTGAATGGCAATAATAAAGCTCTGACTGATAAAAATGATGGACATGTAGGTGTAACAATGAAAATCCTTGTGATCAACAGGTAGGCTAAGCAATGCTAACTAACTTGTTAATACATTTAATGACATCACTTATTCAAATTTTGCCACATTTTTTCATGCCTCATACAGACTTGAACCCACAAACTGCTTGTAGCTAGTCTTCCTACCCACAGAACCAAGGCCAGCCTGATAATGTTGATTAAAGGACAAATGAAGAAGGAAAAATTTAAGTTGACACATGCATATATTTGACTGAAGAACTTAAATTATTAGACCAAAATTATTCATTTCTGAGTAATATATATGATATATAAAACACAAGAGGTTTTGGGGGCAGGGGGAAAGAGACTAAATATTGAAACAGTTAACTTTACATGGCATGTTTAAAAAAATTATGGATTATTTATTTTACACAATCTAATTTTTCTTCTTAAGGACCTGAAAGCAGAAACTTGCTGAATCTAGATCACCTTTACTCCCAGATTAGATTCTTTCTGGACAATGAGTCTGGTACTGTATGGGAATTACTGTGAATAACAGTACAAAATTCAAAGGACCTAATTTTTCAAGTTTATAATACTGAAGTTTGTAATAATGAGGTCCCCCAAAAGTTTCAGAACTTTACTTTTTTTGATGGTACAATGGTTGGCAAAAAAAAAAAAAAAAAAAAATTTTTTTTTTTTTCACTCTCTGTTAAAATTCAGGGTGATTCTTATAGATTTTATGTTGCTGAATTCAAATATGGCAACCATATTGTGATAACACCCACCAATTTTATGATAGAAGGAAGTAAAGTCAAAAACTAATGCTGATGGGATTCTTCCTTTTGTTCAGATTACAAACCTGAAGGAGTTTGTAATCTGAGCGAGAGGAAGAATCTCATCAGCATTGAGCCTGCTCAATCCATTCAACGCCTTATACACCTCAATCAGATTACCTTGCAGATGCCTAGTCTCCAGATGCTGCAATTTGCAGAACTTAAAACCTTTCTTCTTAAGAGCACCCTTTTGTTTCCCTTACCAGTCTTGTTGCCCTTCTGTCATTCTAGCAACCCTACATCCTTCCTAAAATGAGGCTTCCAGACCTGTACGCAGTACTCAAGGTGTGGCCTGACCATTGCCTTATTCAAGAGGATAATCACCTCCTTATCCCTGCTCACAAAATTCCTGTATATCATTGGCAAGACCCCATGACCTACTCTGGCAGCCTGTCTGCACTACTCAGAAAACTTCATAACTGCCTGCACAATTACCCATTTGCAGTACTTTGCATTTGTAAAGGTTAAACTCAGTTGCCACTTCTCAGCCCATCTGACTAACATTTCCAGATCCTGTTGCAGCAGAATACTGTCATTACTGTTATTAACCCTCCTAACCTTTGTATAATCTGCAAACTTTGACATTAAGCTTGATATACCTTCATCAATATCATTTATAAATATACAAAACAACAATGGACCCAACTGCAAACCCTGGGGGACACCAAAAATAACATTAGTCCAAGAAGAGCAATATCCATTGATTACAACTCTCTGTTTCTCCCACTCAACCATCCTTTTATCCATTGTAGCAACTTTCCCTTAATGCCAAAGTGCTCCAATTTGTTTTCCATGTGCAACAGTATCAAAAGCTTTCCAGAAATTCAAGTATATGATATCAAAATTATTTTTTGCATCCAGTTCCATTGTGACCACGTCATAATATTCTTCATCACATTGGTCAGACAAGACTTCTCCTTAAAAAAACCATGCTGTGTCTGAATTATTACTGCTGTCTTGTCTTTATAAGACCTGCAATGCTTCTTTAACCGATGACTCCATTATTTTCCCTCGAACAGAAGTCAAACTAAGAAGTCTGAAAATAGATGTCACCCCTTTGATCCTCCCCGCTTGTGAATTAGAGTTACATTTCCACATCTCCAGGCCCTTGGTACTTCCCTTCAGTCCAAGAATGCTCTCATAATTATTGCTAAGGGTTTGCTTACTTCCTTTGCCACTTTCTTTAATATAACTGGATAGATCCTATCCACCCCAGGTGCCGTTCTTATGTTTAATTTCAACAATGTCTCCTCCACTTTGCTCTCAGTTATTACAAAATCATTTAAACCCTTGTTAGAGTTTGATAAACATCTGGCCCTCTCCTCCTTGAATAACTCCTCATTCTCAGATAGTTTGTCAGCTATCTGAGAATGATCATCTACAGTCAAACCATTGATATTAAGTGGGCCACTCTGATTCTTCTTTACCTATAAACTCTACAATCCTTGTAAAGTTTATATAAGTAAAGAAGTCTTTACTATTTTTCTTTGCATCTGTTGCCAAAAATTTCTCATAATCTGCCTTCGTTTGCCTAGCCTCCTTGGCACCTCCATAGCCAGGTGGGCAGGAGCAGCAGTGCATAGCACACGTTTCTTGATTAGACCGGGGTTCGAGCCCGTGACCACCAAATACGGAGGATGCGGAAAGGTCAGGGATTAACCACCGCGTATCCCTGGAGCAATATGGCCTTAGTTGCTAATACTCTTAAAAACCAAATAACAAACAAACAAACAAACAAACAATAACAACCTAACCTCCTTTGTGACTTGATTACAGACTAGTTTATATATACCATAGGCTTCTGTCGCCTGATAATTGATATGTATTTTTCTTCACTGCCACGAGTCTCATTAGTTCATCTGAAATCCATTTGGATCTAAACCTAGAACAGTATTTCTTTGTTGGAACTAAAAGCCTAGGAGCTTCCAAGATTATTTCCTTGAATGCTTCCCATTTAGAATTTGCTGTTGGTAACATCATCAGTTGGTCCCACTGTATAGAACTTAAAAAATCTCTGAGACCACTGTAGTCACCTTTTACAAAAGCAAAAACCATTCCCTTTTCCTCTGATGGTAGTTACATCTTTAAGTAAATCCCACATCAGTACACTGTGATCACTGTCACCTAGTGGTTCTTTTATCTGTAAATTCTTACTTAATGCACGAATAATCACTGCTGATAATCGGATCAAGAGTGTTACTCCCTCTGGTTGTGTTTTGTAAAAAACAATCATTTAATAAATCCAAAAAAGTGTTGCTAGTGTGCGAATGACTAATCCACAAATTCCAATTAATATCTGGAAAGTTAAAATCCCCTATTATAAGACACTCTGATTTCCTGGCCCACTGTATTTCTCTGTATAATTGTTCATTGTACTCATCAGCATCATTAGGCCTATAACACACTCCTGCTCTCAACTTGGTTTTCCGAGTGCTGTCACACCAAACTGACTCAAAACTGCACTGTCCACCCATGTTAACTGAATGCACTTCCTTAGATTTTGTGTTTCTTAACTAACAGCATAACGCCTCCTCCCTTCATATCTTTTCTGTACACATTATACTCCCCAAATTCCAGTTCTTCATTCCTTACATCTGTGTGACACCACATCTTTGATATCCCAACAATATCCACCATTGATGTCTTGACCAGCACTTCAAATTCAAATTTATTTACTATACTCCTAGCATTGGTGTACATGCACCTGCTCTTACTCTTAGATACTTTAACCCAGCCCATGTATTTACTTCTTTCATGACTTAAGCAGTTTTTTTTTTTTTTTTTATGTGAACCCCAAACACGAGAGGTATTAGAACCTATAATACTTAGTACCGTGCTTGGGTTGGAGATTGAGAAGACGAAAGAAGATATTTGTTGACATTGGACTTGAACTTCTGTAGATTGTAATTTTCAGGAAATATGTATGAAGGAAGGTTGTTCCAGAAAACGGCAGTTGAATGAATAAATGAGGAAGATGAAAAGTTGGTTCTGTGGGTTTGACGTTGGACAGTAAATGGATGTTGGCTGGTGGCGGCACGTGTTCGGACTGTTTTGAAAGAGAGAGCGGGAATTATAGAAGCTAATTCAGAAGAACAGTGCCCATGGAAGTATCTGTAGAAGAGGCATACAGCAGAAACAGTGCGTCTATGAGACAGCGAGTGGAGAGACTCTGTTAGAGATGAATCATTAATTAACCTAACTGCCCTCTTCTGAATGGAATCAAGAAGCCTGAGAGAGGATTTAGGGGCACCACCCCAGATGTGGGAACAATATTCCATGGCAGGGCGGATTTGCGATTTATACAGAGTGAGCAGCTGTTTGGAAGAAAAGTAACGCCGAGAGCGAAAGAGAAAACCAAGTTTTTTAGATGCAGAGGAAGCAATATTTGTAATGTGTTTGTGCCAAGAGAGATTAGAAGTCAGGGTAATCCCCAAAAGAGATATATCCTTTTGCCTAGAAATTGGAGTGTCACTAAAGATAAGCATAGGAGCAGAAGAATCCTTTTTGCGAGATATAAGACAAGACTGAGTTTTAGAAGGGTTGAAATCAACTAGGTTGTCTTTGCCCCACTGGAGAATTACCTGAAGATCGGCATTTAAGGAATTGGTAGCAGATTTTCGAGAAGTTGAAGCTGATTGAGCAGGACAAGGTTTCTCAAAATGGAAAGTTGAATGCAATGTGCTATCATCGGCAAAACTATGGATAGGATTTCCAGTCAATGGAAGAAGGTCATTGATATACAAGAGGAAAAGAGTGGGGGAAAGAACTGAACCTTGGGGACACCGGCATTAGTGGAGAAGTTAGAAGACAGAGAGCCATCAACCATCACTCTCAGTGAGCGATCAGAGAGAAAACTGGATAACCAATTAATAAAAACTGTTGGCAAACCATAAGATGGAAGCTTGTTTAGAAGACCTTTATGCCAAACACGATCAAAAGCCTTTGAGATGTCAAGAGCAACTACTTGTGTTTCACCGAACCTTTCCATTGAATTAGTCCATAAATGGGTAACATAAGCCAGAATATCACCAGTGGATCGACACTGACGGAATCCATACTGGTGATCGTTGATCAGACGGAAGGTTTCTAGGTAGTTTAAGAGTTGGCGGTTAATTGATTTCTCCATTACTTTAGAAAGAGTAGAAGTAATTGCAATGGGACGATAATTGGATGGGAGGGATTTGTCACCCTTTTTAGGAACTGGCTGGATATGAGCAAATTTCCAAGCAGAAGGAAAAACACCTTTAGAATAAGAAAGTGAAAAAAGGCGGCAAAGAATAGGAGTAAGTTCAGGAGCACAGGTTTTGAGAACAAGTGGAGAAATACCATCAGGACCTGGAGCTTTCTTAGCATCGAGATTCATCAAAATCCTTCTGATATCCTTTTGACGGAAGACCACAGGAGACATTGAATGGAGTGTGTTGGGAATGGTGGGAGGTGTTTTACCAAGATCATTAATACATGAGCTGGAAGAAAAATGGAATGCTAGCAGGTCAGCTTTATCCTTGGCTGAAGTGACAACAGAACCATCTGGTTTGGACAGAGGTGGGAGCAGAGATGAGCAAAAGTTGCGGCCAATAGCTTTGGCAAGAGACCAGAATGCTTGGCTACCATTAGGGCAAGAAGCAAGTTTTCTACTCTTAGCCTGTTCAAACTCTAGTTTGGACTGATTAATAACTGCTTTACAATTGTTGCGAGCTTTGCTGTAGGCAGAAAATGAAACTGAAGAATTAGAAACAAGCCAATTACGATATGCAACATTCTTCTCTTGGACAGCCGTAGCACATTTATTGGAAAACCAAGGTTTAGATAAAGGACGAGATTTAAAGTGGAGTGTGGGATAAAGGATTCCATTCCTACAAGAATAATTTCACTGACACGATCTGAGCAAACGGTGACATCAGAACTTTTGAAACAGTAATCTGACCAAGGAAAAGAAGAAAAGAAGTCTCGCAGGTCATCCCATTTTGCATTCTTGTATTGCCAAACAACACGAGGTTGGGAATAGCCATGAGATAAAGGTTCCATTGGAGAAGAGACAATCACCAAGTTGTGATCTGAAGTGCTTAAAGGAGCTCTCACTTCGACCGTGTACTTAGAAGGGTTGTTTGTGAGAAAAAGATCAAGCGTATTGGCTGTATGATTAGGATTGTCCGGTATTCTTGTAGGTAAATGAACAATCTGTGCTAGGTCATTAGTAATTGCAAAAGCCTCAGCATCTCGACCTGCTGGGTCGGTATGACTAGAAAATGGAAGCCAGCTGGGGTTGTGAACATTAAAATCGCCAAGGAAAATTACCTCACTGTTAGGAGAGTTGGACTGGAGAAAGTCAAGTTGCAACGAGAGGAAGTCAAAAAGCTCCAAGTGATTAGTCGAGTTGGGAGAACGGTAGAGACAACAGATGAATTTAACACAATGAGGTAGAGAGATTTTAAGCCAGAGAAGATCAAAGAGACGAGATTCCAAATTGCCAAGTCTCTGACAGGGAATATCAGAACGGACATATGCACAAGTACCACCTTTGAGGCGAAAGTAATCATACAGCGAATAATTTGGGCATCTGAGATGAGCAGTAGTTGAATCAACCGATAACTGAGATTCTGTCAGAAAAAGTACATGAGGTTTGGCAGACTGCAAGTGGAAATGGACATCGTTGAGATTAGAATTGAGACCACGTATATTTGTGAAATGAATTAGGAAGTCCTTCGGAGGTTTAGATCTTTTCGCAGATAAGCTTGCTCTATTAGTTTGACAATTCATGGTGTATTCAATAATAAGAAAAAGTGGTTGGGACATGCTGTATGAAGTAATGAAATTTTTGGATATGGCGTACATGTGGTAAGAATATACCCAGATCCTTGACATAACGTGGCCTCGACAATGCTCCCCGCATACACACTACTCGGACTCCCTCCATTCACTATCTGGCAGAGTAGAGGTAGCAAGATTATACACTAGCTGATCCGGAAGCTTCCTAGAGAGTTACCAATAGGTCCGGTCCGGTGTACTAACTAGCGGCCGGCCTGCGGAAACCGTTTTAGAGCTGTACCCTCGAAATGTAAGGAATATTGGATCTCGCCACGACGTTCATCATAACCTCAAAAGTCATCAATCATACTGCATGATGGAAGAGATAGGGAAGGGTTGACCGGAACTTAGTTCTAGAGACTAAACATGGGTTCCACCACTTCAAGCCTCCAATAAGCAAAGTGGTGGTATTTCACCGGTTGATGAGAGTCATCTTCCACCTAGTACTGCCTGGTAACATAGAGGGGCGGCGTTCCTCCATGTGGTGTGGGCGCCACACCTCGACCCCTGCTTACGTTGGTTCACACCTGGGTGGTCACCCACCATGTACTTGTGCATGGGGGTTTTACCCAGGATTACTAACAGTCCCACCATCGTGAAGGTGCAAGCAGAGGATTTGGCTGTCACAGACCGTCCGGACTTCGCCGAAATTGGGTCCACTTGACTTGAGTGTCACCTGAATATCAGTTCCATCAGCGTTTTAGACTCCCAGGTAGCAAGTACAGCTTGGCTGGCATATCTGAGAGAATGTCTGTGACAACCTCAAAGACCTCAGTTCCTGAAATCCCCAGCAACTTGAGGCGCCTCCATAGCCAGGTGGGCAGGAGCAGCAGTACGTAGCACACGCTTCTTGATTAGGCCAGGGTTCGAGCCCGTAACCACCAAATACGATGGATGCGGAAAGGTCAGGGATTGACCACTGCATATCCCTAAAAACCAAATAACAACAACAACAACCCAGCAACTTGCTTTCTGGGCTGCTGCTCATTCCAGTAGAAGCAGTGCAAGAATCATTTCTTTCTACCTCTACCTGCGGCTACTGTTAATATATTAGTGTGTGAATTCCAGCCAAGCTAGCAGTGTTTTTACCCACCAACATTGCCTTCATATCCTCAGCAAATATTCTTGCACCCTTTCTATTTAAGTGTATCTCGTCCCTGTAGACGCAATCTCTCCTGTTAACAAGCACAGACCACACTGAAAGAAATTCTACCCCATATCCCCAGGTGCTCATCTGATGAGTATGGGCTTGGCACACCCAGGGTCCTGAGCTGGATATTATCATTCTTCTCTTTCTTGATGATTCCCTTTTTGGCTGGTGCAGCATAAGCCTTAGGCTTCCTTGCACCATATAGCTAATAATAATAATGAGTCTTGCACAATCTCTCTAGGGCTTAATTAATTGACAAGGCTCTCATCGTATACTCCCTCTTATCGTGTCTGGGCAGGATTGCAGACACTTTCAAATTTAACCCTAACTCGCAACTTTTTTTCAACATTGACCTGTACTTGTTAAGTAAATCCGCAGATCTCCTACACTTAATGTCATTAGTGCCGATGTATACAATGATATCATCTTTTGTGCCCTTAAAATATTATATATGCTCTTCAATGTCATCATCTTTTGCCCATGGTAGACATACCCTGGTCCTGTTCCACCTATCCCCTGACAATTGAGTCACCAATTGTGGAACCAGCACATTCTGCCCTGAAAATTGTCGCTGTATTGCCTGGTGCACAGGAGTGAGCCCTGGCATTCAGTTGGGCAGCCGGGAGTTTGATGGGCCCCCCATTTTTAATACTTTAAGGGCTTTTCAAGGGTTTTTTATTCCATCTACCGACTCTTGAAACTTTCATAGATACCCATCAGAACGCTGAGTTGGTGTCTAATTTCTTCACATTTTCTGCACCTAGCATACACAAAGACATCTTCCATGGCTAGATCATGTCCTGTTCGAGAGAGATTTGTTGCCTTTTGCACATTTTTTTAGACTGTGATGTGTTGGAAAATCATCCCCTTTGGTTCTCTCCCCGAACCGCAGCACTTTCCCTGATTTGTGCATGTTGCTTTGCTGCTCTAGTCTAGTGCATGATTTCCATTTAAATATGATTTAATTAACAATAGAAATTAATAAATTTATAAATTTAATTGATTAATTGTCAATACTATACTAAGCTAACAGATTCCTAATACAGTGCTACGTAATGCGCTATCTAGTGTTACAAAAATTTTCCTTACACTATCAAGTTCAAGATATACGTAATGCTATTCTGTATCAAGCAACAATGGCGGCAATTTTCGAATGGTACAAGTTTTACCAATATTAAGTAATAACCCACAAAATCTCTATCTAAATTCAAAATAAACTAAGAACATAACTAGGAACATAATTTTATATTCGTAACTAGGAATTAACCTATGATATTTGAAAACAGTGTGATGAGAACTTTTTAAGCACATATCTGAGTTGGTGCCTCCGTAGCCAGGTGGGCAGGAGCAGCAGTGCATAGCACACACTTCTTGATTAGACCGGGATTTAAGCCTGTGAGCCACCAAATATGGAGGATGCGGAAAGGTCAGGGAATGACCACCGCATATCCCCGGAGCAATATGACCTTAGTTGCTAATGCTCCTAAAAAACCAAATAACAACAACATATTGAGAACGTTTTTGAGAACGAGCGTAGCCTGTGCCTGTGTCTCTGTGTGAACAGAGAGGTTTTTTCTGATTTATTTTCTGTTTTATTAGCTTAAATTGGCATATTAACTTATTTTCTAGAGTAGTTTTATATTCCTATTTACGATACTTACATTAAAGTAACTTAGATAGAGATTTTGTAGGTATTACTTAGTATCGGAAAGAGTATCAAATCCACGTTTTTACCATTCGTAACTGCCGCCATTGTTACGCGATACAAAATATCTCGAAATAGATAGCATAAGCTTAATATAGTATAGTATAGTTCATAATATTGTCAATTAATCAGATAATTAATCTTGTTGAACTTCATTGTCAGTTAAATTGTACTTTTAACTATATATATAACGACTTGGGTTACGTAACATAAATAATTAGTAAAAAATAAATAATTAATACTTAACTTGATACGAAAGTTATATAAAGGGATTTCGTAGATAACACTCGATACTGAAACATAAATATAGCGTTATAACTGTGTTGGGATATAAGTTTAGGCTTTTAATTTTGTACTGAAATTGAAATTTTATTGAAATTAAATAAAAATCATGACTCAGACCAGAGCAGCAAAGCAAAAGGCTCAAGCTAATGGGAGTGCTGTGGCTCAGGGGAGAACTGAGGGGGGGGCAGTTGCCCTCTGAATCACAGCCTATTAAAATGCACTACTTGCTTGATGTTTGTGGAACAGTCGGGTACGGGACATGATACTGCCATGGGGGATGTCTTTGTGTGTGTGCGATGCAAGGAGTGTAAGGAAATCAGGCGACAACTCAGCGTTGTTATGGGCCTATATGAGAGCTTGAAGGACAGGGTGGATGCCCTCAGAGGGTTAAAAGTGAGGGGCCCATCAAGCTCTCAGCTGCCCACACCAATGCCAGAGCTTGCACTTGGTCGTCGCGCAACACAGCGGCAACCCCCAAGGCAGAATGCGCTGGTCCCAAAGGAACTAGTAGTTGTCGGTGACTCTATTGTCAGGGAAACGGGGAACATGCTTTGTAAAAAGGATAGGTGGAACAGGACCAGGGTATGTCTGCCAGGGGCAAAGGTTGATGACGTTGTAGAGCGGATATCATCTTTTAAGGGCATAAAAGGTGATATAGTTGTACACGTTGGCACTAATGATATTAAGAGTAGGAGACCGGCGGAATTACTTAACAAGTACAGGTCACTGTTGAAAAAAAGCCGTAAATTAGGGTTGAATTTGATAGTGTCTGCAATTCTGCCCAGACACGATAGGAGGGAGTATATGATGAGAGCCCTGTCGATCAGTTCGGCCCTGGAAAGATTGTGCAAGGCTCAAGGGGTAGAATTTTTTTCAGCCTGGTCTGTACTTGTTAACAGGAGAGACTGCTTCTACAGGGATGGGATACACTTAATAGAAAGGGTGCAAGAATGTTTGCTGATGCTATCAAGGCAGTGTTAGGTGGGTCGGAAAACTGCTAGATTGGGGTGATACAAGGACTAATAGATTAACAGTAGCCACTGGCAGAGGTGAAAGTGATTCTTGCACTTCTTCTGTTGGAATGAGCCGCAGCCTGGAAAATAAGATGCAGGATATTTCAGAGACTTCTGGGAATCATTGGGGTACAAGTAAACACATGGGTTTTGTTAGAGTAGCTAAGAAAAAGAACAGGTGCATGTATACTTCCGTGTACACCAATGCTAGGAGTATAGTAAATAAATTTGATGAATTTGAGGTATTGCTCAATACATCAAAGGCAGATATTGCGGGGATTTCAGAGACGTGATGTCACACAGATATAAGGAATGCAGAACTGGAATTTGGGGAGTACAATGTCTACAGAAAGGATTGACAGGATAGGAAGGGAGGAGGGGGTTATGCTATTAGTTAAGAAATACATAAAATCCAAGGAAGTGAAGCCAGTCGACATTGCTGGACAGTGCAGTGTCGAGTCAGTTTGGTGTGACATAAGCATAGGGAGATCAAAATTGAGAGTAGGAGTTTGCTATAGGCCTAATGACTGATGAGTATAATAAGAAACTGTACAGGGAAATAGAGTGGGCCAGTAAATCAGAGAGTCTTATAATGGGGGATTTTAATTTCCCACATATTGACTGGAATTTGGGGGCTGGTCACTCACACACTAGCAAGGCTTTTGTGGATTTATTGGATGATTGTTTTCTAAATCAGCATGTTCGAGAGTCAACTAGAGGGAGTAATACTCTTGATTCGATTATCAGTAGTGATTCTTCATGCATTAAGAATCTGCAGGTAAATGAACCACTAGGTGGCAGTGATCACAGTGTGCTGAAGTGGGATTTACTCAAAGAGGTAACTACCATTACGGGTAAAGGGAAGGGTTATTGTTTTCGTAAAGGCGACTACAATGGACTGAGACAGTATTTAAATTCTATACAGTGGGACAAACTGATGATGTTACCAACAGCAATATTGTTCAAGGTTTAGGCCTACTGTCAGATGAACTAATGAGACATATGGCAGAGAAGAAAAATGCATGGGATACATACAAATTAACACGTGACACAGAAGCCTATGATAGATACAAGTTGATCTGTAACCAAGTTACAAAGGAGGTTAGGCAGGCGAAGGCAGATTACGAGAAATCTTTGGCAAGGGATGCAAAGAAAAACAGCAAAGAGTTCTTTACTTATGTAAACTCTAGAAGGAAGGGGGTGACCAATCTGATTCATCCCCTTCCTTCTAGAGTTTACATAAGTAAAGAACTCTTTGCTGTTTTTCTTTGCATCCCTTGCCAAGGATTTCTCGTAATCTGCCTTCGCCTGCCTAACCTCCTTTGTAACTTGGTTGCATATCAACTTGTATCTATCATAGATTGGTCCACTTGATATCGATGGGTCAACTGCTGATGATCCTGCTCAGGTAGCTAACAAACTAAATGAATATTTTGCATCGACATTCACACATGAGGAGTTATTCAGCGAGGGGAATGCCAGACGTGTATTTAACTCTGGCAGTAAGCTAGAGAATCTTGTAATGACTGAGAGTAAAGTGGAGATGAAATTGTTGAAGATAAATACCAGAAAGGCACCTGGGGTGGATGGGATTCATCCAGTTATATTAAAGGAGGCAGCAAAGGAAGTAAGCAAACCCTTAGCCATAATTATGAGAGCTTCCTTGGACTCAGGGGAAGTACCCGTGGACTGGAGATGTGCGAATGTGACCCCAATTCACAAAGGAGGATCAAAGGGCGACACAAGTAATTATAGACCTGTTAGTTTAACTTCTGTTCCAGGAAAATTAATGGAGGCACTGGTTAAAGAAGCACTGCAGGATCATTTAGACAAGACTTCAGTTATAGCTCAGACACAGCATGGTTTTGTTAAGGGGAAGTCTTGCCTGACCAATTTGATTGGATACTATGATGCAGTCACAAAAGAACTGGATGCAGGGAATAACTTTGATATTATATATTTGGATCTTAGAAAGGCTTTTGATACTGTTGCACATGGAAGACTGCTGCATAAATTGGAGCAGTGTGGCGTTGGAGGCAAATTGCTGCTATGGATAAAGGGGTGGTTGAGGGGGAGAAGACAGAGAGTGGTAATCAATGGACACTGCTCATCGTGGACTAATGTTATTAGTGGAGTCCCTCAGGGTTCAGTATGGGGTCCATTATTGTTTTCTGTATTTATAAATGATATTGATGATGGTATATCAAGCTTAATGTCCAAGTTTGCAGACGATACGATGGTTGGCAGGGTTGTCAAGGACACTACTGACACTATGCTACTGCAGCAGGATCTGGAAAGGTTGAGCAGATGGGCTGAGAGGTGGCAAATGAAGTTTAACATTGACAAATGTAAAGTACTGCATATGGGAAACAGCAACCCCAGAGCAACGTATCAACTCTGTGGTACTACTGACAGTGGTAGAGAATGAGAGGGACCTGGGGGTGGTTGTGCAGGCAGATATGAAGTTTTCTGAGCAGTGCAGATGGGCTGCAAAAGTTGCTCATGGTGTATTGTCGACGATATATAGGAATTTTTCTAGCAGGGATAAGGAGGTGATTATTCCCTTGTATAAGGCAATGGTCAGGCCACACCTAGAGTATTGTATACAGGTTTGGAGGCCTCATTTCAAGAAGTATGTAGAGATGCTGGAACGAGTACAGAGAAGGAAAACAAGATTAGTGAATGGAACAAAGGGGTGCTCTTACGAAGAAAGGCTTAAGTTTTGCAAATTACAGTGTCTGGAGACTAGGCACCAGCGAGGTGATCTGATAGAGGTGTATAAAGCCTTGAATGGTTTGAGCATGCTCAGTGCTGATGGGATTCTTCCTCTTGCTCAGAATAATCACCTGAGAGGGCATAAATTCAAACTGAGGAAAGACGGATGTAGGATAGACGTGAGGAAATTTGCCTTTAGCCAGCGGGGGTTGGTTGGTTGGTGGAACAGACTTCCATCCCTTGTCGTGGAAGTTGATAGCCTAAATAAGTTTAAGGCTCAGCTGGACAGGTATTTCGAACGAACAGAGGGGTGAAGTGGAAGTGGTTATTTTTATTTATTTATTTATTATTATTTTTTTTTTTTTTTTTTTTTTTTGGCTGATGCTGCATAAGCTTGCTTTCTTGCATCAAATGCCTCTACTAATGCTAAAGCTAATGCTAAAATCTGTGTTTTTGAACATATTTTCTACAAGAATCTGTCAAAATTATTTTAGGGAGGAAATTGATACTAACCAGTGTAATAATAAGAAATAATAAAGACAAAAGCCTTGTCTTTTACATGTGGACTGACTTCATTGCAGAAGCAAAATTACCCCGGGGCTCACATCTGGTACACCCAGGGTCCTGAGTTGGATATCATCATTTTTGTTTTTCTTGGTGATTCCCTTCTACTTCTCTCTCTCTCTCTCTCTCTCTCTCTCTCTCTCTCAGGGTAATTCAGAATTTTTTTTATTTTGGCTGGTCCGCCATATGGCTAATAATAATAATAACTAGGAGAAAAGAAGCAACATAATTTAAATGAAAATTTAGTATATATGTAAACAGTGTAGTGAACTAGTAAAAGAATTACAGTTTTAATTAAATATTAATGGAAACATACCAAACCTAGATTAAAAAAATAATCCAATTTATTTTGCACATATGTTTCTCTTTGATAACAGACATTATCAAATGCAATAGTTAATTTAATTATCACCACTATTATAGTCAAGCAGATTCTGTGATAGAAACTTTATCAACCACCTTAAATTCCTCAAATTCACTTAAAAATCCATATGTTCCTTCAAATTCTCCCATTACTCAAATTGAAATCACATCGTTTATTACACTTGATGTCCCAAGCAACAACAAAATTACAGATGGCATCCAAGATGTTCCAGTTTTGCTACAAATTGTGCACTGCTATGTTGCAGATCAACTATGTCAAGCTCTATATGCTCTGTTGAGTTTATAAATTATGCCTTGATCCAGTGGCTGGATCAAGTTGATAAAATTGGTGGTATTGGGAGGTAAAAACAACAGCCATTCATCAACTGAAGTGTCTCAACAGAATGTGCTATCATACTGCCATCTATAGCTTAATTTATTCCATTTATATTCTAATTTAACAGTGACTTTGTCAGTGGTATGGTGTTGCCACCTGAGTGCTAGGATCTATTCTATTATAATTTTTCACTGCATAAGGGCTATCATTATTCAAATCCTTTGCATCTGCAGTCCAATCTGTGTATCGGTTCGATGCATGACTTTGTATAATGTTTGAAATGCAACGATTCCCTGACCATTATTGGCCTTGTGGTCCTTTGTGAAAATGGGGTATAATGGTCAGTCTATTTTTTTATTTATTTATTTTTGTTTATTGGTCTCCATTTCAAGTCAAGTTGGTCTCCGCTTCTAGTGTATTTTAAATAATTTGGAACTGGTGCTATCTTTAGGGTGCCATTAAATTTTAACTAATTGGCATATTCTAAAATTTCAGTAATTTGGTATCGTATTTTTTGCCTTCTCTAAATTATTTTAGGAGCATTCTTTCTGCAATACCCTTTGTCTTGCTCCATCCACTTTTTTTTTCCTAAAAAAAAACGGGTTTATTTTTATTATTTTTTGCTCTACAGGTTTGCCATGTTACTGATAATTGTTTTATTTATTTTCCTATTAATTAATTTATTTTGAGCAGCATGTGGTGGGTAGTGCGTATTAAATGCTGCTGCTGTTTGTGGTATTAATTTTCTTTTTCTTTTATTATTTTTGGTACATTTATTCATAGTTTTCAGCCTATGTTACCTGGTTAGTATTGAGACAATAAACTAATGCTGTACTCATACTGCAATATATATCCTAATTTTTTCCATATATCCTATTAATTTATATACATACGTAGATATAATGTATTAATAATAAGAGGTAGAGAGAGGTTACAGTGATATTTAGAATGATATTATAGTGGATTATGGAGCTAAATATGGAATGTAGATAAGTATAATGTAGTAAAGAGAGAGGGGAGACAAGCTGACGAAACCGGAAGTTGAAATTATGGAAAAAATATCCATAGATATGAAAAATAAAAATAATACATTAAAAGAAGTACTTAATGTTGCAAATTTGATGATTTTAATGTCTTCTTCAAGGGTAAACTGTCAAAACCAAAGGAAAGACAGCAAGAAGTAAGACCTTTGTTTTTGACATGAAATATATGTAGCACGTATATTTCATGTCAAATATACCATGTGTTTAAATATACGCTGCTTGACAAAATTAACAGAACACAAAACGTGGTGTAACTCATACAGCTTGCAATGAATCAGGACAAATTTTGATATGGTGGTGTAGCATAGAATAACCATGAAATGAGGAAACAGTGAGAAACTTCAGACAGATATAAAGGACATTTATAGGGGTTGTATAAGAATTACCAAAAAAGGTTACATTACAGAAGTTGATACAAGATGCTCAAAAATATGGTCACTGATATCAGTATGGCCTTTAATCCTCTCCAATGGCTAAACAGGTCTGACAGCAGTGAACCATGCTTGATATAAGGGTTTCTGTAAGACTCAAAACAAATCTTATTCTTCCACCAGTGCAGACCTTAGCTCACCAAGCTACTAAGGAGTTTGCTGTCAGCATGCAATGGGTTGTCCAAGGGCATCCCACAAACATGTTCGATCGGATTTAAGTCTGGTGATTGTGCTAGACACGGCAATCATTGGATATCTTCAATTTCAAGATATTTTTCCACCACTTGAGCTCTATGTGCAGTGGTGTTGTTGTTGTGCATGTTAAGAAAATCTGGGCCAACCGCAACCCTAAAAAGTTGCACATAGGGTTTTGAGGTTCTTGGTACCTCTGCACAGTTACAGTACCCCTATCAAAAACATGAAGAGAGAAGTGTGGCCATTTCTCATTATTCCGCCCCGCATGAGAACAGCACCTCCACGTAAGTGCCCCTTCCTCTGATGTTGGAGGGGTGGTACCTCATTCCTCATTGTCTCCAGATGAAATAATGTTTGTTTGCTGACTAAAATGGGACTCATCAGAGAACAAAAGTGTAGCCCCATATGTCAGGGCTCAAAGTCACATATTCATGGCACCAGTTTCAACAAGCTTTGTGGTAGTTTTGGGTTAATTGGATACAAACCACTGGCTTCCTTGCATAGAGTCCATTGAATTGGGCCTTCTTAACACAGTCTGTTTTGAAATGTTTTCAGCTATGGCCACAACCACTTCAAGAGACAGTTGATGACAGGGCATTGTAGGGTTCCATCTTATTGTTAGAGCTAGATAGCAGTCTGTTCTGGTTGATGTAGCCTTCAGGCAACTATGGCCACCTCTTCTTGTAATGGTTCCTGTTTCTTGAAACTGCTTCCATAGTTCCAGGACAATACTGCATGACACATTAAGCCAACATGTAACCTCTACCTGGCTTCAAGTCATTTAACGGCCAGCTATCTCAAAGAATCATCTAAACAATGATGACTCGCCATCCTGAGTACTAGAGATGTGGCAAGCCCACTGAGCAAGCCAAAAAACAGGAATGAAGTGATATGGTCACAACCAGTGTTTTTATAGGTATGAATAATTTGCATAATGTAAGACTCTGAAGGTGGTAGATCAATTTCTATTGGGTACTTGGAATTTGCATGCCAGGTCCAAGGACCATACACAAACAGATTATACTGCAGAAGCATCACATTGTCCAAATTGTAAAGGGCAACATCATCATTTTCTGAATTGTGCAAACTTTGGAAAACAGGAATAAAACACAAGTATAAATAGAGCAAAAAATAAGTCAGAGAACCATGTAATGCTTAATATACCAAAACAAACCTATGCAGCAGCAATACAGAAATATAAGTCACCAGCAACACAGACAGAAGTCTCAGTACCTCTAACTATTTCAAGTGTAGATTGGGTCAGAGCCATGCTCTTATCAGCAGTCATGTAAGGAGCACCTTGTCATGGATCATGCGAACAATATTCCAGTTACAGTTACACTAGTTACATCTCATGCTACACCAGATGAGAAACAAAATCAAAAGCATTAGCCTCAATGAAGAAAGTTCAGCTTTGTACAGCGACTATGGATGTAGATGCTGACATCAATCAGGATGAACAAATCTTATATTTCTATGCAAAGGATGACATGTACACTGGGCACCCAGCCTTCCCCAAGAAAGAAAAGATGGAACTAGATGATCATAAAAAGACATCCATCCAAAAAACAGATGGAGTCATATTCACTCTCTAAAATCAAATAATTGAGTACATTATTCAGCAGAATTGTAGAAGCTTACATGCCAATATTGACAACATATATGATCTGATCAAATGGTATAGTCTCGTAATTATCTGTTTACTGAAAATCATCTTAATGCCACAGGTTACCCTGACAATTTAAAATTGTACAGTTTGTGAATTGTGCAATTTATCAACAAGGCAGAAATAGCATGACTAATGCTCATGGTGGTGGTGTGATTCTTATGAATTCCAGAATTCTTACCAAACATATCCCACTACACACATCACCAGAAGTTGTAGCTGTACATGTTACTTTAGGAATCATGTTTACCCTAGATCTTTTACAAAACAAAAAAAAAAACATCTAGATTACCTAATTATGCAGCTTCCTGGCTCCTTTTTGTTTACTGATTGATTTTAACGCATGCCATCTTATGTGAGGCTTTCCACAAATAGACAGAGATGGAAAAGTAATTAAATCTCTTCTTGAAGAGAAGCATGTAATGCTTCTCGTCAAGAAGAGATTTAATTACTTTTTATTTAACTAACTTCATCATGCGCTAATAAGGTCTAGACTGGATTATGGTGCCCCTGTTTGCAGCTCAATTGTGTATGGGTTCTAGCCACTGCAAAAACTGGTAGAACTGGTTTTTGCAGTGACTAGACCCCGTATACAATAGTGCACTGCCTTAGAAGCATATAGAACATCACTTGTGCAAAACTTATATGCAGAAGCATATGAACCTCCCATCACCTTTGGAGACAAATGCTTTTAGTGACCTATGCTGCAAAAATGAAGTCTTCCTGATCACCCTGCCTGGCAAAATCTTTTCAGTCCACAATGAAATAATCTATATAGAAATAAACCAGTCAGCATAAGGTTACAAATTATTATCTCAGAATGGGGATTGAATGTTGATAGCATATTCCAAGAAACCACTGTGATAAGGCAAACATGGCAAATATATTCACTGTACTGTGATAACTACTTCCAGCAGTGGACATAAAAACAATCTACCTAACATAAACTTCCAACAGACACATGAGTCCATTTGTTACAATACTTCCATTACCCACAGATATACACAGATGGCTTGAAAACCAATACTGAGGTAGGTACTACAGTAATTCTTCTTAATATCCTTCAATCTCTGAAGCTACTGGTTGAATGCAGTTGTTACACTGCTAAATTAATGGCTATACTTACTGCACTGAACCACATTGAGAAGCTACCTCTCCCAAACTGTATCTTATCGCATGCTGACTTACTAATTTGCTGTAAATGCTCTTCAATGTAAACTTTCAGTTACTCATCCAATAGTATATTAAATTCAAACACAGCCAATATGACTTACAGAAAGAAAACAAAATTATTTTTTGCTGGATTCCTGGGCATATGGGTAACAAGGGTGCTGGCAAAAGTGCAAAAACTCAACAAATGCAATTTCTTAATCAGAGCAGGTTCTGCATATTTATTATAAAACTGTAATAAAACAAACATGTAAAAAATCACTGCTACACATTTAGCAGAGTCAACTAAACATGAGCTGTGCCTGAACAGTTCATGGTATGAAGGGTTTTTTTTGTTTGAGGAGCCTGGTAACAACGTTACTTTTCAACATAGTCCCTTTTGAAGTCAATAAACCTTTGCTACTGATGCTGCATTGTGTTTATTCCAGCTGCAAAGAAAGTTTTCTCTTGGGGCTACAGGAATCCATCCACTGCAGCAGTAGTGATGTCAGTGGAAAAATGGATGCCAGCCAGGAATTTTTTCAAATTAGGAAATAAATGAAAGTCCAATGGTGCTATATTTGGTAAATGTATGGGATGGTTCAAGATTTCAAAGCTGCACTCATGCAATGCAGCCATGGAAATGACAGACCTGTGAGCAGACATGTTGTCCTGGTGGGAAAAGATTCTTTTGCTCAGTTTTCCTTGGTGTCTGTCTTTGATGTTTTATGCAAATGCCTCACAAGGTCTCCATACTCCTGTGATTGTCTGGCCTTTCTGAAAGTAATCTACCATCAACACTCCATCAGCATACCAAACAAACTGATGCTATCACCTTGCCAGCAGAAGGAATTGACCTGGCTTTCTTTGGAGAGGGAGGAGAACAGCTGTGTTTCCACTGTTCGGCTTCTTCCTTTGTTTCTGGCTGAAAATAATGGGCCCACACCTCATCCATGGTCACAAATCTTGAAAGGAAATTTTACTTGATCTGCTTGAAAACAATGTAAATATTCATTTGACTTGACAACTCTTGTGTGTTTTGACCTGATGTCAACAACTTTGAGATCCATCATACTGGCACCTTTTTCATAGTGAGAACCTCTGTTATTATGTGGCGTACACATCTGAATGTGTATGCCATATCAAAAAAGTTCATTACTTAGCATTA
Source organism: Mastigoproctus giganteus (assembly GCF_048544385.1). NCBI lineage: Eukaryota > Metazoa > Arthropoda > Arachnida > Uropygi > Thelyphonidae > Mastigoproctus > Mastigoproctus giganteus. Next base: position 141,184,621 of record NC_143577.1, read on the forward strand.
GCATTAGTAGAGGCATTTGATGCAAAAAAGCAAGCTTATGCAGCATCAGCCAAAAAAAAAAATAATAATAATAAATAAATAAATAAAAAAAACACACTTCCATTTCACCCCACCGTTCGTTAGAAATACCTGTCCAGCTGAGTCTTAAATTTATTTAGGCTATCAACTTCCACGACAAGGGATGGAAGTCTGTTCCACCAACCAACCAACCACCTGTTGGCTAAAGGCAAATTTCCTCACGTCTATCCTACATCCGTCTTTCCTCAGTTTGAATTTATGCCCTCTCAGGTGATTATTCTGAGCAAGAGGAAGAATCCCATCAGCACTGAGCATGCTCAAACCATTCAAGGCTTTATACACCTCTATCAGATCACCTCGCTGGTGCCTAGTCTCCAGACACTGTAATTTGCAAAACTTAAGCCTTTCTTAAGAGCACCCCTTTGTTCCATTCACTAATCTTGTTGCCCTTTTCTGTACTCGTTCCAGCATCTCTACATCCTTCTTGAAATGAGGCCTCCAGACCTGTATACAGTACTCTAGGTGTGGCCTGACCATTGCCTTATACAAGGGAATAATCACCTCCTTATTCCTGCTAGAAAAATTCCTATATATCATTGACAATACACCATGAGCTACTCTAGCAGCCTGTCTGCACTGCTCAGAAAACTTCATATTTGCCTGCACAACCACCCCCAGGTCCCTTTCATTCTCTACCACTGTCAGTGTAGTACCACAGAGTTGATACGTTGCTCTGGGGTTGCTGTTTCCCATATGTAGTACTTTACATTTGTCAATGTTAAACTTCATTTGCCACCTCTCAGCCCATCTGCTCAACCTTTCCAGATCCTGTTGCAGTAGCATAGTGTCAGTAGTGTCCTTGACAACCCTGCCAACCTTCGTATCGTCTCCATTAATAACACTTGTCCACGATGAGCAGTGTCCATTGATTACCCCTCTCTGTCTTTTCCCCCTCAACCACCCCTTTATCCATAGCAGCAATTTGCCTCCAATGCCACACTGCTCCAATTTGTGCAGCAGTCTTCCATGTGCAACAGTATCAAAAGCCTTTCTAAGATCCAAGTATATAATATCAAAGTTATTCCCTGCATCCAGTTCTTTTGTGACTGCATCATAGTATCCAATCAAATTGGTCAAGCAAGATGTCCCCTCCCCACCTTTTTTTACTACTGAATACACCATGAATTGTCAAACTAATAGAGAAAACTTATCTGCGAAAAGATCTAAGCCTCCCAAACATTTCCTTGTTCATTTCAAAAATATACGTAGTCTCAGTAATGCTGTAATAATCTTAATAATAATCTTAATCATAGTAATGATCTCAGTAATAATCTTAATGCTGTCCATTTCCACTTACAGTCTGTGAAACCCCATATGCTTTTTCTGATCTGACAGAATCTCAGTTGTCTGAATTTTTCACTTTATAATTCCTTTTTCCTTCAAAGGTGCTACTTGTGCTTATGTCCATTCTGATATTCCCTGTCAGGGATTTAGTAACTTGGAATCACCTGTGGCTTAAAATCTCTCTACCACATTCTGTCAAATTCATCTGTTACCACTATCATTATCCCAAATCAACTAATCACTTGGAGTTCTTTGTTCCTCTCTTTGAAATTTGACTTTCTCCAGTCTAACTTTCCTAACAGTAAGGTAATTTTACTTGGTGATTTTAATATTCACAACTCCAGCTGGTCAAGAAACTGGGGCTTTTGCAATTATGTACCTGGCACAGATTATTCATTTACCTACCAGAATACCAGACAATCCTAACCACACAGCCAACATGCTTGATCTTTTTCTCACAAACAACCCTTCTAAGTACATGATCAAGGTGAGTGGTCCTCTAGGCACCTCAGATCACAACTTGGTGATGGTTTCTTCTCCAATGGAGCCATTCTCTCATGTCCATTCCCAACCTCGTGTTGTTTGGCATTACAAGAACGCCAAATGGAATGATTTGCGACATTTATTTTCTTTTTTACCTTGTCAGATTACTGTTTCAAAACTTCTAATGTCAATGTTTACTTACATCATGTTGGTGAAATTATTCTTGTAGGGATGGAATCCTTTATTCACACTACACCTTAAAATCTCATCTTTTATCTAAACCTTGGTTTTCCAATAAATGTGCTAAGGCTGCACAAGAGAAGATTGTAGCATATTGTAATTGGCTGGTTTCCAAATCTTCAGTTTCATTTTCTGCCTACACCAAAGCTTGCAACATCTGTAAAGCAGTTGTTAAGGCACCTCCGTAGCCTGGTGGGCAGGAGCAGCAGTGCATAGCACATGCTTCTTGATCAGACCAGGGTTCATGCCCGTGACCGCCAAATACGGAGGATGCGGAAAGGTCAATGAATGACCCGCATATCCTTGGAGCAATATGGCCTTAGTTGCTAATGCTCCTAAAAACCAAATAACAAACAACAAGAAGTTGTTAATCAGTCCAAACTAGATTTCGAACAGGCTAAGAGTAGAAAATTTGCTTCTTGTCCAAATGGTAGCTGAGCATTCTGGTCTCTTGCCAAAGCTATTGGTTTCAACTTTTGCCCATCTCTGTTCTCACCTCTGTCAAAACCAGATGGTTCTATTACCACTTCCACCAAGGATAAAGCTGGCCTATTAGCATCCTATTTTTCATTCAACTCATGTATTAATGATCTTGGCAAACAACCTCCCATCATTCCCAGTGCACTCCATTCAATGCCTCATGTAGTCTTCCATCAAAAGGATGTCAGAAGGATTTTTATGAATCTTCATGTTAAGAAAGCTCCAGGTATTTCCTGGTGGTATTTCTCCACTTGTTCTCAAAACCTGTGCTCCTGAACTTAAAGTTCAGGTTCAGGTGACATAGAAATTCAACGGAAAGGTTTGGTGAAACTCAAGCAGTTGCTCTTGACATTTCAAAGGCTGTTGATCATGTTTGGCATAATGGTCTTCTAAATAAGCTTCCATCTTATGATTTGCAAACAAAATTTAAAAAAAAATTTTTTTTATTAGGTATCTCCCCGTTTTTCTTTCTGACTGCTCATTGCAGGTGTTGGTAGATTGTTCTCTATCTTCTAACTTCTCCATTAATACTGCTGTTCCCCAAGGTTCAGTTCTTTCTCCCACTCTTTTCCTCTTGTATATTAAATACCTTCCTTCATTGATCTTAAATCCTATCCATAGTTTTGCTTGATGATAGCATATTGGATTCTACCTTCCAGTTCGAGAAACCTTTGCCCTGCACAAACAGCTTCAACTTCCCGAATATCAACTACCAATTCCTTAAATGCTGATCTTCAGGTAATTCTCCAGTGGGACAAAGATAACTTAGTTGATTTCAATCTTTCTAAAAGTCGGTCTTGTCTTATATCTTGCAGAAAAGCTTCTTCTGCTGTAATGCTTATCTTCAATGACATGGATTTCTAGTCAAGATCATATATCTCTATTGGGGATTACCCTGATTTCTAATCTCTCCTGGCATAAGCACATTACAAATATTGCTTCATCTGCATCTGAAAAACTGGATTTTCTCTTTCGCTGTTGGCATTACTTTTCGTCCAAACAGTTGTTCACGCTGTACAAATCTCAAATCCATCCTACCATGGAATATTGTTTCCACATCTGGGACAGTGCCCCCTAAAACCTCCCTCAGGCTTCTAGATTCCATTCAAAAGGTGGCAGTTAGGTTAATTAATGACCCATCTCTAACAAAGTCTCTCCAGTCTCCGCCTTATAGATGTTCTATTTTTGCTGAATGCTTTTTTATAGATACTTCCATGGATACTGTTCTGCTGAGTTGTCTTCTATAATTTTCACTTTCTCTTTCAAAGCAGTCTAAACATGTGCCCAAACCAATCAACATCCTTTTACTGTTCAACTTCAAAGTCACAGAACCAACTTTTCTTCTTCCTCATTTATTCATTCAACTTCCATTTTCTGGAACAACCGTCCTTCATATGTATTTCCTGAAAATTACAATCTACAGAAGTTCAAGTCTAATGTCAATAAATATCTTCTTTCATCTTCTCAACTTCCAACACATGCATGGTACTAAATAATGTAGGTTCTGAAATCCTCTTGTGTTTGGAGTTTCATAAAAAAAAAAAAAAAAAAAAAAAGATGAGGTGAGGTGCACAATTTCTGGAGTGATGAACATTGCAGGTTGCAGGTCTTCCATGGTGTGGGTCATCTTCCAGGCTCTCCCATCTTCATTTAAATTCTGCTGCTCACTTCTTAACATGGTATAAGAAGGAGCATGCTCCCCCAATGTTGTAACCATATCCTCATGAATTACCTTTGACATTAGTGCTATTTTTTCCCAAGTATTAGAATGGCTGCAAAGTGACTCTTATTTTTGCCCATCTTTCCTCATTCACACAACAGTGTTGATTTCAGGCCTTTTTCTTAAAAACAGATGTTATTGAAACTGCATGAAACTTGGTGGGGGACTATTTGAAGTGTTATATATTAAGCACAAAAATTTTAAACACTGCATCACTATCTTTCATACTTAAGCTGTTAACTTTTCAAATGTCCCACATATATATCCTCCCAGTGCAACATGACCACTAAATAAATATAGTTGCAAGAATGGCTCAAAAACTACTCTAGTAATGCTCTCTTATATTTAACTAAACAAAAAAAGTTTTAATCATTAACTCTGAATCAAAATTTTATGTGAAAATTCTTTTTCTGCTACACCCTGTCTGGTGCATTTATCTGTATGAGCAACAGAAGCTTTTAGTCGTGGAGGACACTATCTAATAAGTGAATTAATTGTTTTTTTGTAATATTATGAGATTAACTCCTTTTAACCATATGGTGTGATACATTTGAACACTTCTGTAATTGATAATATTTTTTCTTTAAGTAGCATTAAGAATAAAGACAATAACTATAAAGGAATAGAAACAATAGGCATTCTGCAACACCTGGTACTGATACTCTGTCTCAGCTTACATCATGTGACTTGCTTTCAATTATAGGCTAAGTTTATACATGACATGTGCAACAATGTATAGAGACTGTGACTAGTTAACTTCTCTACAAATTAGAAATATGATTTAGGCTTCTAGCCAAAGGTAAGTATAACTTCAATTAATATTCAACTGCCTCAATTGTGTTATGTAATTTTCAAATGTTTCTTCTGAAGCTTCATGAATTACAACTAAACAATGACATCTTTACAGCAAAGGTTAGGTCTTTGCTGTAACATATACAAATGTATATGTTACAGCATATATGTTACAGTGGGACATACAAATGTAATGTATGAATACATATATAAAGACAGAAACTTACTAATAGAAGAAAACTTAGCAAAACTTACTTAATGTAAATTTTAGATGCTTAATAATGTTCCCATATGAAAATGAGAAGTATTAGTCAGTATGCTAAAAAAACAAATAACTCATAGCCCCACCAGTATTATATAATAGTTATTTTTCTTATTCAAGCAAAGCATATCAGATTCAGTTCAGACATGTATATACAGGACTTTATATAATATCATTGATGTTAGGAATTCACCTGCCCACTCAGCTCCATTGCCAAGTAATTTCTAGTGATTGAGAGATTTCCAGCCCAGTCGTAAAAACAATCTCTGTAGAATAGTATTATTTATCCTTTTTGAATATCATGTAAAATCAAATCTCTTTAACACAAGCCTAAAGTAGTGGTAACCATGGGTATAAGAAAGAAACTCTCATTATTATTTAACAGACTAACCACTAACATACACTAATATCCAGCTGCTTAGTCACCTGGTAATACTGCTCCTGCCTCCACCTGGTCAGAAAAATAGGAGGAATAGTTTTCTCTCCCCAGTCTAAAAGGAGCAACCATGGACAACCAAACATCCCAGTCCCTATTGAACTAAAAACCCAACCCAATAAATAACATGATAAGGACCTAACTCAGTCTTCTGTCAAGCATTAGAAGACAGACACTGCACCCCACTCTTTCTCATATTACACTCCATCATTGATCAACCTATAAGCAAGTTGTCTCCATTTGTCATTGAGAAATGCTTTGTAAATGTGGGATTCGCCTAAAATGGCAAGTCAAACTGAAATCAGGTGATCTTCTAGGAGTAATGGCCACCCACATTGCAACACTAAACACCTCTAAAGGAATAATAGCAGAATGGGATTTACTTAATATATATATCAGATGAAGAAATAAAACTAGAATTGAATAACCAAGGTGTAACAGGCAAAGACAATTATCACAAAACAAGATAGGTTGCTTGGCTCCATTCATAATAATCACCTTTAACTTACCTAGTCCACCACAGACTTTAAAAACAGGTTATATAAACTGTAAGATCAGACCATGCATTTTGAAACCCAATGAAGTATTAGCATTAGTAGAGGCATATGATGCAAGAAAGCAAGCTTATATAGCATCAGCCAAAAAAAAAAAAAAAAAAAAAAAAAAGCCCTTCCCATTTTACCCATTCATTCATTCCAAATGTTTGTCCAGTTCTGCCTTGAATTTATTTAAGCTATCAACTTCCACAACGGCAGATGGAAGTTTGTTCCAGCAATCAACGACCCGCTGGCTAAAGGAAAATTTCTGCACATCTATTCGACAACTGTCTTTCCAAGTTTATTTTTTTTCAGCGGTACCACCACCCAGACGATCGTTTTGATCGTCTGGGTGGTGGTACCGCTGGTGGTGGTATGGTGTATTTACACCGATATTATATAGTTAATTTTCAAAACCAATAAGGATTATGCCTAGTGCATTTAATTTTCCAAATACATTACCACCACACCCTTTTGGCATCTCTCATAATATGGATATAACTTCGCAACTGAGATGGCTTGTTGTATTACCTGGGTACCTGCCCGCCCACTGATGACGAAGCCAAATAGCTTCGAAACGATCGTCTGGGTGGTGGTACCGCTGAAAATAAATAACAGTAGCCTTCTCTACTAGAGAAGCATTATTTATTTGAAGTAATTCAATAGTAGCTATCTTGTTGTGAAGGCAACCACATTATGAGATAAAATTAAAACGATGCCTTCTACGCTACAAATGTAGCTCAAATATATGGGTTAACTATGGTGTATTTACACCGATATTATATAGTTATTTTCAAAACCCATAAGGATTATGCCTAGTGCATTTAATTTTCCAAATTGAAGAACAATGTACCATCCTCAGTACAATAAGTGGAATGTATTGGGAATTGTAGGATATGGTTTATCAAGATTATCAATACAAGAGTTAGAAGAAAAGAGTAGGATGTTGGTAAATCAGCTTTTTCTTTAGCTGAGGTGTCAATCAAACCATCAGGTTTTAACAGAAGTGAGAGTATAGATGGACAAAAGTTGTGGCCAGTAGACCAGAATGTTTGACTATTGCCATGTGGAAATTTATTGATGCAAATTGGGCCAAATACAGACATATGTATTATACAAATACAGAGAATATGTACTTGCTGCCACAGTAAATACTGCAGAATTTGCCATTCTGAAAATATCAAACAGATTCTACTTTTGACCAAAATACTGGGCAATAACTGTTAACACTGCCAGATATGAAAAGAACAAAGCCCGGAACCTATTTTGTAAATTTCCACAACAGCTAACTTAATTCAGTACAATAAAGCTTGAGCAATGCTAGTCATGTAAGAAGGGAGAGTAAAAAAAAGAATCATGGGAAAGATTTGTTTCCACAATTACTAGAACTATGGTTAATCAAGTAGTATGGAATACAATATACACAATGTGTATGGTAAATATTCCACTCATATTAATCCAATATTGAACTGGAATGGATATTATTAATACAAAATACATTGCTGATGCATTTCAAAAAATATTTTGTGATGTAAGAACAATATTTTCATGTGCCAGAATTTCAGAGATAAGGCACAAGAAGAAAGACATATTCTAACTTTTAACACCACTTGCCAGGCAGCTTATAATTAAACACTCATGACAAATGAACTGTGCCGAGCTTTATTTAAAATGAAGAACAATGCAGCAGGTTGTGATGGGATCCTTGCTTCTTTAAACTAAATAAAGACCCTACAAATCCAAATATTTATCGCCCTATTTCCCCTACCAATTGGTAGGCAAAATATTGTTAAAAAATGACAAATACTAGACTATTGTGGCTTCTTAATACTCGAGATATTTTTGTTGAAACCAATATGACTTTCAGGAAAACAGATCAAATTAGACTAGATCCAATCGTCAAAGCAGAAGCAAATATCAGTAGTGACCTCTTGAGAAAAACAGTCCAACAGAGGAAAGAAATATTTATTAATGCTATTAATATGGGAGGTTCAAATTTGATGTCTTTGTTTGCTGATCATACAAAGATAATCAGGGTGGTTGAAGGTGTAATTGGGGTATGTCAACAAGGTTTATTAAGGGAGATGAGGAAAGCAAACTCTTAGCCGTAATTATTAGAGCATCTTTGGATCCAGGAGATGTCTATATGGACTGGAGATGAATAAATGTATCCCTAATTCACAAAGGGAGATCAAAGGGTGATATGAATAATTACAGGCCTGTTTAGCTTAACTTCTGTTCCAGGGATAATAGTGGAATCACTAATTAAAGAAATAATGCAGGACCATCTAGATTGGAATGCAGTTTTACTGCAGTCACAGCATGGTTTTTTAAGGGGCAGTCTTGTCTGACCAGTCTGATTGGATACTCTGATGCAGTAATAAAGGACTTGGATGCAAAAAAATAATTTGGATATCATATACTTGGATTTCAAGAAAATTTTGATACTGTTGCACATTGCTGTACAAATTGGAGCAGTGTGTCATTAAGGATAAATTACTGCTATGGATAAAGGGATGGTGGAGTGGGAGAAGACAGAGTAGTTGTAAAAATTATTAGTGGAATTCTCCAGGGTTCAATATTAGGCCCATTGTTATTTTCTATATTTATGAATGATATCAATAAATATATGCAAGACATAATGTCTTAAGTTTGCAGATAATACTAAGGTTGGCTGGGTGGTTAATGGTAATAACTGGTAAGGCTATCCAATCCACATCTTTTACAAGTTTTTGCAGCTCCAGCAAACACTGTTTTTATTTATATTTAACTGTTTTATTGACTAAATTGTTACATTAAATTATTTTCTGTAAGTAGTTTATATACCTAGTCAAGCTTCTTGGTTTATTTTGAATTAATACTTAATTTCATTAATTAATACTTAATGTCCATTAACTGTTCGTAACTTGCTGCCATTATTATACAATACAACATATATCCCGAACTAGATAGCTTAAGGTTTAAGGTAAAACTAGACAGCGAAACACGTAGTATTAATGGCCAAATGGTGCAAGGAAACCTAAGGCTTATAATGCACCAGCCAAAAAAAAAAAAAAAAAAAAGTAAAATAGTATATAAAAATAAATAATTAATATATTAGCATTAGTAGAGGCATGTGATGCAAGAAAGCAAGCTTATGCAGCATGAGCAAAAAAAAAAAACTGCTCCCATTTCACCCCTCCGTTTTCATTTCAAAACCTGTCCAGCTCAGCCTTAAATTTATTTAGGCTATCAACTTCCACAAAAAAAGATGAAAGTCTGTTCCACCAATCAACTACCCGCTGGCTAAAGGCAAACTTCCACACATGTATCCTACAACTGTCTTTCCTCAATTTGAATTTATGCCCTCTCAGGTGATTATTCTGAGCAAGAGGAAGAATCCCATCGGCATTGAGCATGCTCAAACCATTCAAATCTTTATACACCTCAGTCAGATCACCTCGCAGGTGCCTAGTCTCCAGACACTGTAATTTGCAAAACTTAAGCCTTTCTTTGTAAGAGCAACCCTTCTTTCCATTCACTAATCTTGTTGCCCTTCTCTGTACTCGTTCCAGCAGCTCTACATCCTTCTTGAAATGAGGCCTCCAGACCTGTATACAGTACTCAAGGTGTGTCCTGACCATTGCCATATACAAGGGAATAATCAGATCCTTATCCCTGCTAGAAAAATTCCTGTATATCTTTGACAAGACACCATGAGCTACTCTTGCAGACTGTGTGCACTGCCCAGAAAACTTCATAAACTTCATATCTGCCTGCACAATTATCCCCAGGTCCTTTTCATTCTCTACCACTATCAGTGTAGAACCACAGAGTTGATACGTTACTCTGGGGTTACTGCTTCCCGTATGTAGTACTTTGCACTGTCAATTTTAAACTTCATTTGCCACCTCTCAGCCCATCTGCTCAACTTTTCTTGATCCTGTTGCAGCAGCATACTGTCATTAGTGTCCTTAACAACCCTGCCAACCTTCGTATCGTCTGCAAAATAATAAAAGAAAAAAAAAATAAACAACCTATACACTTCCCTCCTCCTATAGGTAACTATCCAGCTGACCTTTGAATTTCCCCAAACTGTCAACCACCCATGTAGGTAACTTATTCCAGTAATTTATAACTCGCTGACTAAAATTAAACTTCGTGCAATTCTGTCCAAATTTCTGCCCACTGTGACTTGAATTTATGACTCCTAGTTCTAGAATCATTTATAACCGTGAAAATTTTGTCCTCATTTTACTTTTGCCACTCAGAGCCTTAAACATCTCAGTCAAGTCTCCCTAAGGTGCCTAGTTTTCAAGCTGTGCAACCCACATATTGAAAGTCATATGGACGCCGATTTGCCAATCTCACCAGGCGAGTTATGCATCTTTGGACCCTTTTAAGAAGCTTGATGTCTTTTTTTAGGTGCGGTCTTCACATTGAATTCAGTATTCCAAGTGTTTTCTTACTGTTGCCTTATACAGTGGAATTATGACATCCTTATCGCTACTAGCAAATGTTCAATAAATCATTGATAGGACACCATGGGGCTTTCTTACAAACCTGTCTACAATACTTCGAGAACTTCATGTCTGACCACATCGTAACTTCCAAGTCCCTTTCTTCCACTATTGACTTTAGTTCAACTCCACCAAGTATAAGTTATTTTGGGGTTGCTATTCCCCAGGAGTAAGACCTTGCATTTTGCTGAATTAAAGCATAGTTGTCACTTTTTCTGACCATCCCTGAAGTCTGTCTAGGTAACTCTGAAGAAGCTTTGCTTGGTGGTGATCATTAACTACTCTACCAATCTTTACATCATCTGCAAATTTAAACATTACACCCCTCTAACCCTGCATCAATGTCATTTAAGAAAATCAAAAACAATAGTGATTCCAATACTGATTTTTGGGGGATCCCACTTCTTTCATTAACCCAATCTGAAAAATAACCATTTATCACAACTCTCTGCTTCCTGCCCTGAAGCCATCCTGCTCTCCATCTAAGTATTTTCTCTGTGATTCCAACCTGTTCCAGCTTATAAAGTAACCTCTCATGTGGGACAGAGTCAAATGCTTTACTGAAATCTAAATAAACAATGTGGAAATTATATTACCTATATCCAGTTCATGAGTGATCCTGTCAAAATAGCTAACCAGATTTGTTAAATGTGATTTTCACTTTACAAAACCATGCTGTGTATATTTCAGAATTCCATTTCTATTTAAATGATCCTAAATTTCACCCTTTATCATTGGCCTCCATGATTTTTCCTATTACTGAAGTTACACACATGGTCCTTGAGGTTGTCACAGACATTCTCTCAGATAGGCCAGACAAACTGTACTTGCTACTGGGAGTCTAAAAACGCTGAGGGAACTGATATTCAGGTGACATTCAAGTCAAGTGGACCCAATTTCGGCGAAGTCCGGACGGTCTGTGGCAGCCAAATCCTCTGCTTGAACCTTCACAATGGTGGGACTGTTAGTAATCCTGGGTATAACCTCCATGCACAAGCACACAGTGGGTGACCACCAGAATGTGAACCAATGTAAGCAGAGGTCAAGGTGTGGCGCCCAAACCACATTGATAAATTCCACCACTCTGTGTTACCAGGCAGTACTAGGTGGTAGATCTCTCATGAACCAGTGCAATACCACCACTTTGCTTATTGGAGGCTTGAAGTAGTGGAACCCATATTTAGTCTCCAGGGCTAAGTTCTGGTCAACCTTTCCTCATCTCTTCCTACATGCAGTATGATTGATGTCTTTTGGTGTTAGGATGAACATTGTGACGAGATCCATTATTCCTTACATTTCGAGGGTACAGCTCTAAAACTGTGTTCGCAGGCCAGCCACTAGTTAGTACACCAGACCGAACCTATTGGTAACTCTCTATGAGGCTTCCAGATAAGCTAGTGTATAATCTTGCTCACTCTGCCACATAGTGACTGGAGGGAGTCCTAGTAGTGTGTATGCGGGTGCATTGTTGAGGCCACGTTATGTCAAGGATCTGGGTATATTCTTACCATGTGTACGCCATATCCAAAAATTTCATTACTTCATACAGCATGTCCTACCCACTTTTTCTTACCATTGAATACACCATGAATTGTCAAACTAATAGAGTAAGCTTATCTGCAAAAAGATCTAAACCTCCCAAACACTTCCGATTTCATTTCAAAAATATTAGCATTAGCATTAGTAGAGGCATATGATGCAAGAAAGCAAGCTTATGCAGCATCAGCCAAAAAAAAACCCTTCCACTTCACCCCTCCTTTCGTTCGAAATACCTGTCCAGCTGAGCCTTAAATTTATTTAGGCTATCAACTTCCACAACAAGGGATGGAAGTCTGTTCCACAAACCAACTAACCGCTGGCTAAAGGCAAATATCCACACATCTATCCTACATCTGTCTTTCCTCAATTTGAATTTATGCCCTCTCAGGTGATTATTCTGAGCAAGAGGCAGTATCCCATCAGCATTGAGCATGCTCAAACCATTCAAAGCTTTATACACCTCTATCAGTTCACTTCACAGGTGCCTAGTCTCCAGACAGTGTAATTTGCAAAACTTAAGCCTTTCTTCGTAAGAGCAACCCTTCGTTCTGTTCACTAACCTTGTTGCCCTTCTCTGTACTCGTTCCAGCAGCTCTACATCCTTCTTGAAATGAGTCCTGTATACAGTACTCAATGTGCAGCCTGACCATTGCCTTATACAAGGGAATAATCACCTCCCTATCCCTGCTAGAAAAATTCCTGGATATCATTGATAAGACACCATGAGCTACTCTTGCAGCCCATCTGCACTGCTCAGAGAACTTCATATCTGTCTGCGCAATTACCCCCAGCTCCTTTTCATTCTCTACCACTGTCAGTGTAGTACCACAGGGTTGATACGTTGCTCTGGTGTTGCTGTTTCCCATATGTAGTACTTTACATTTGTCAATATTAAACTTCATTTGCCACCTCTCAGCCCATCTGCTCAACCTTTCCAGATCCTGTTGCGGCAGCAGCATAGCATCAGTAGTGTCCTTAAGAACCCTGCCAACCTTTGTATCGTCTGCAAACGTGGACATTAAGCTTGATATACCATCATCAGTATTATTTTTAAATACAGAAAACAACAATGGACCCAACACTGAACCCTGAAGGACTCCACTAATAACATTAGTCCACGATGAGCAGTGTCCATAAATTACCACTCTCTGTCTTCTGCCACTCAACTATCCCTTTATCCATAGCAACAGTTTGCCACCAAGACGTTTGCCATCAATTCTAATCTCAACGATGTCCATTTCCACTTGCAGTCTGACAAACCCCATGTACTTTTTCTGACAGAATCTCGGTTATCGGTTGATTCAACTACTGCTCATCTCAGTTGCCCAAATTATTTGCTGTATGATTCCTTTCATCTCAAAGGTGGTACTTCTGCATATGTCCGTTCCGATATTCCCTGTCAGAGACTTGGTAATTTGGAATCCCCTCTTTTCAATCTTCTCTGGCTTAAAATCTCTCTACCTCATTGTGTCAAATTCATCTGTTGTCTCTACCGTTCTCCCAACTCCACTAATCACTTGGAGCTCTTTGACTTCCTCTCTTTGCATCTTGACTTTCTCCAGTCCAACTTTCCTAACAGTGAGGTAATTTTCCTTGGTGATTTTAATATTCACAACTCAAGCTGGCTTCTGTTTTCTAGTCACACTGACCCAGCTGGCCGAGATGCTGAGGCTTTTGCAATTACTAATGACCTTGCACAGATAGTTCATTTACCTTCAAAATTACCGGACAATCCTAACCATACAGCCAACACACTTGATCTTTTTCTCACAAACAACCCTTCTAAGTACACGGTCAAAGTGAGAGGTCCTTTAGGCACCTCAGATCACAACTTGGTGATTATCTCTTCTCCAATGGAGCCTTTATCTCATGGCTATTGCCAAACTCGTATTGTTTAACATTACAAGAATGCAAAATGTGATGACCTGCGAGATTTCTTTTCTTCTTTTCCTTGGTCAAATTACTCTTTCAAAACTTCTGATGACACTGTTTGCTCAGAACATGTCAGTGAAATTATTCTTGCAGAAATGGAATCCTTTCACTGGCACGATCTGAGCAAACAGTAACATCAGAGGTTTTGACACTCTAATTGGCTTGTTTCTAGTTCTTCAGTTTCATTTTCTGCTTATACCAAAGCTCGCAACAATTGTAAAGCAGTTATCAATCAGTCCAACTAGAGTTTGAACAGGCTAAGAGTAGAAAACTTGCTTCTTGCCTTAATGGTAGCTGAGCATTCTGGTCCCTTGCCAAAGCTATTGACCGCAACTTTTTCCCATTTCTGCTCCCACCTCTGTCCAAACCAAATGGTTCTGTTGTCACTTCGGCCAATGATAAAGCTGACCTGCTAGCATCCCATTTTCCTTCCAACTCGTGTTGGAAGGAAAATGGGATGCCTCCTGTGGTCTTCCATAAAAAGGATGTCAGAAGGATTTTGACGAATCTTGATGCTAAGAAAGCTCCAGGTCCCGATGGTATTAGCATTAGTAAAGGCATATGATGCAAGAAAGCAAGCTTATTATCAGCATCAGCCAAAAAAAACTCCCATTTCACCCCTTTGTTTGTTCAAAATACCTGTCCAGCTGAGCCTTAAATTTATTTAGGTTATCAACTTCCACAAGGGATGGAAGTCTGTTCCACCAACCAACTACCCACTGGCTAAACGCAAATTTCCGTACATCTATCCCACATCTGTCTTACCTCAATTTGAATTTATGCCCTCTCAGGTGATTATTCTGAGCAAGAGGAAGAATCCCATCAGCATTGAGCCAAGGGGCCTGGTCTCCAGACACTGTAATTAGCAAAACTTAAGCCTTTCTTTGTAAGAGCAACCTTTGTTCCATTCACTTATCTTGTTGCCCTTCTCTGTACTCTTTCCAACAGCTCTACATCCTTCTTGAAATGAGGCCTCCAGACCTGTATACAGTACTCAAGGTGTGGCCTGACCATTGCTTTATACAAGGGAATAATCACCTCCTTATCCCTGCTAGAAATATTCGTATATATCATTGACAAGACACCATGAGCTTCTCTTGCAGCTCGTCTGTACTGCTCAGAGAATTTCATATCTGCCTGCATAATTCCCCCCAGGTCCTTTTCATTCTCTACCACTGTCAGTGTAGTTGCACAGAGTTGATACGTTCCTCTGGGGTTACTGTTTCCCATATGTAGTATTTTACATTTGTCAATGTTAGACTTCATTTGCCACCTTTCATCCCATCTGATCAACCTTTCCAGATCCTGTTGCAGCAACATAGCATCATCAGTGTCCGTAACAACCCTGCCAAAGTTTGCATCGTCTGCAAACTTGGACATTAAGCTTGATATACCTTCATCAATATCATTTAAAAATACAGTAAACAACAATGGACCCAACACTAAAACCTGGGGGACTCCACTAATAACATTAGTCCACGATGAGCAGTGTCCATTGATTACCACTCTCTGTCTTCTCCCCCTCAACCACCCCTTTATCCATAGCAGCAATTTCCCTGCAATATCACACTGCTCCAATTTGTTCAGCAGTTTTCCATGTGCAACAGTATCAAAAGCCTTTCTAAGGTCCAAATATATAATATCCAAGTTTACCTGCATCGAGTTCTTTTGTGACTATTTCATAGTATCCAATCAAATTGGTCGGGCAAGACTTTCCATTATCAAAACCATGCTGTGTCCGAGCTGGACCAGAAATCTTGTCTAGATGATCCTCTAGTGATTCTTTAACCAGTACTTCCATTAATTTTCCTGGAACAGAATTTGAACTCGCAGGTCTATAATTACTTGTGTCAGCCTTTGATCCTACTTTGTGAATTGAGGTCACATTTGCACATCTCCAATCTATGGGTACCTCCCCTGAGTCCAAAGAAGCTGTCATAATTATGTCTAAGGGTTTGCTTACTTCCTTTGCTGCCTCCTTTAATATAACTGGATAGATCCCATCCCCCCAGGGTGCCTTTTTTATGTTTATCCTCAACAATTTCTCCCCCACTTTCCTCTTAGTTATTACAAAATCATCTAGCTCACTGCCAGAGTTTACTTCACCTCTGGCATTCCCCTTCCTGAATAACTCCTCATGTGTGAATATAGATGCAAATTACTTGTTTAGTTTGTTAGCTACTTGAGCAGGATCCTCAACTGTTGAACCATCAATAACCAGTGGACCAATCTGATTCATCCCTTTCCTTCTAGAGTTTACATAGGTAAAGAACTCTTTTCTGTTTTTCTTTGCATCCTTTGCCAAGAATTTCTCATAATCTGCATTTGATGCGTAATCTCTTTTGTGACTTGGTTACAGGCCAGCTTATATCTATCATAGGCTTCCATGTCACCCATTAATTTATATGTATCCCATGCATTTTCCTTCTCTGCCATATGTCTCATTAGTTCATCTTACATCCATTTAGGCTTAAACCTTGAACAATATTTCTTAGTTGCTATATAAAGCCTAGAAGCTTCCAAGTTCTTTGAATGCTTCCCATTTTGAAATTGCTGTTGGTAACATCATCAGTTGGTCCCACTGTATAGAATTTAAATGTTGATTTTACATGTTGGCACTAATGATATTAAGAGTAGGAGACCGGCAGAATTACTTAACAAGTACATGTCGTTGTTGAAAAAAAGACGTGAATTAGGGTTGAATTTGAAAGTGTCTGCAATTCTGTCCACACACAACAGGAGGGAGTATATGAGGAGAGCCTTTTCGATGAATTCGGCCCTGGAAAGATTGTGCAAGGCTCAAGGGTAGAATTTTTTTCAGCCTGGTCTGTAATTGTTCACAGGAAAGACTGCTTCTACAGGGATGGGATACACTTAAATAGAAAGGGTGCAATATTATTTGATGATGCTATTGAGGCAGTGTTAGGTGGCTCGGAAAACTGCTAGCTTCGGCGGATACAAGGACTAATAGATTAACAGTAGCCACTGGCAGAGTTGAAAGTGATTCTTGCACTGCTTCTATTGGAATGAGCAGCAGCCTGGGAAACAAGACGCAGGGTATATAGAGACTGCTGGGAGTCATTGCGGTACTAGTAAACACATGGATTGTGTTAGGACAGCTAAGAATAGGAACAGGTGTATGTTTTCTTGCATGTACACCAATGCTAGGAGTTTGGTAAATAAATTTGATGAATTTGAGGTATTGCTCAAAACATCACAGCTAGATATTGTTGGGATACCAGACACATGGTGTCACACAGATATAAAGAATGCAGAACTGGAATTTGGGAAGTACAATGTGTACAGGAACGATAGACAGGATAGGAATTGAGGAGTTATGCTATTAGTTAAGAAACACATAAAATCCAAGGAAGTGAAGCCAGTCGACATCGCTGGACAGTGCTGTGTCGAGTCAGTTTGGTGTGACCTAAGCATTGCGAGATCAAAATTGAGAGTAGGAGTGCGTTAAAGGTTTAATGCCTCTGATGAGAATAATAAGAAACTGTACAGGGAAATAGAGTGTGCCAGTAAATCAGAGAGTCTTATAATGGGTGATTTTAATTTCCCAGATATTGACTGGAATTTGTGGGCTGGTCACTCACACACTAGCAAGGCTTTTGGGGATTTATTGGATGATTGTTTTCTACATCAGCCTGTTCAGGAAGCAACTAGAGGGAGTAATAGTCTTAATTTGATTATCAGTAGTGATTCTTCATGCATTAAGAATCTGCAGATAAAGGAACCACTAGGTGGCAGTGATCACAGTGTGCTGAAGTGGGATTTACTGAAAGAGGTAACTACATCAGGGTTATAGAGAATGGGTTTTGCTGTCGTAAAGGCGACTACGGTGGTCTGAGATAGTATTTAAATTATATACGGTGGGACCATCTGATGATGTTATCAACAGCAAATTCAAAATGGGAAGCATTCAAAAAATTTATCTTGGAAGCTACTGGGCTTTATATACCAACTAAGAAATATTGTTCAAGGTTGAAGCCTAAATGGATGTCAGATGAACTAATGAGACTTATGGCAGAGAAGAAAAATGCATGGGATCATGTAAATTAATGAGTGACATTGGAAGCCTATGATAGATATGGCTCCTCCATAGCCAGGTGGGCAGGAGCAGCAGGGCGTAGCATATGCTTCTTAATTAGACCAGGGTTCGAGTCCGTGGTCGAAAATTAAAAGGAGGATGCAGAAAGGTCAGGGAATGACTACCGCATATCCTTGGAGCAATGTGGCCTTAGTTATTAATGCTCCTGAAAACGAAATAACAACAACAACATGAAAGTTATAATCTGGTCTGTAACCAAGCCTGATTAGGCAGGCAAAGGCAGATTATGAGAAATCTATGGCAAAGAATGCAAAGAAAAACAACAAAGAGTTCTTTACCTATGTAAACTCTAGTAGGAAAGCGATGAATCAGATTGGTCCACTGGATATTGTTGGTTCAACTGTTGATGATCCTGCTCAGGTGGCTAACAAACTAAATGAGTATTTTGCATCTACATTCACCCATGAGGAGTTAATCAAGTAGAGGAATGTCAGAGGTGAATTAAACTCTGGCATTGAGCTAGATGATTCTGTAATAACTGAGAGGAAATTGGAGGAGAAATTGTTGAAGTTAATCATAAAAAAATCACCCTGGTGTGGATGGGATCCATCCAGTTATATTAAAGGAGGCAGCAAAGGAAGTAAGGAAATCCTTGGCCATAATCATGAGAGCTTCTTTGGACTCAGGAGAGGTACCCATGGACTGGAGATGTGCAAATGTGACCACAATTCACAAAGGAGGATCAAAGGGTGACACAAGTAATTATAGACCTGTTAGTTTAACTTCTGTTCCAGTCAAATTAATCGAGGCTCTGGTTAAGGAAGCCCTGCAGGATCATCTAGATAAGACTTCAGTTATAGCTGAGACACAGCATGATTTTGTTAAGGGAAAGTCTTGCCTGACTAATTTGATTGGATACTATGATACAGTCACAAAAGAACTGGATGCAGGGAATAACTTTGATATCATATACAGGTCGATCATCACCAATCCAGCAGCGTTGGGACCTGTGGGTTGCCGGATTAGTGAGTTTACCGGATTGCTGGTGGTTATTTTAGAACATAAATTTTACCCAACAGCTAACCACCTCCTTCTACCTTTGACACATTGACTGCCAAGTTAGTTTAAGAAAAAAATTCCCCACGGGCCAAAAAAATAATTTGATTAGTAATTCTAAAATAAATATTCTAATGTGTGTGTTGTTCTTTTTTCACTTAAAATATAAAAAAAAAAAAAAAAAAGTATTCTTTTGGGTCGCATATATGTGGCCAACGAGGCCACATATGTTGTTTACTTTATTTCTTGAGAGGCCGTGTCAGCCACATACGTCCGATGCTATTACGGCATACATATGAAGGTCGTTTGCGATTAGTTTATTGCACATGTGGCGAGCGCTGCAATAAAACTAATTGATTGATTGATTGATTTGATAGTTGTTGGCGCATCGGCTTCTGTGGCCATATTGCACCTCCCAAGGTTTTTGCAGTACTTTGATCCAAGCCCGAGGCGGGAATCGAACCCGCGACCTTTGGGTTGCCGGGCAGGTACTTTACCCACTCGGCTAGCCCGGTCGGCTAATAATAAAATAAAACTAATTATGATAAAATAAACTCTTAAACATCGCAATCGGTTTGCAATGTTTAAGAGTTTATTGAAGCAGTGTGGCATTGGAGGCAAATTGCTGCTATGGATAAAGGAATGGTTGAGTGGGAGAAGACAGAGAGTTGTAATCAATGGACACTGCTCATCGTGGACTAATGTTATTAGTGGAGTCCCTCGGGATTCATGTTGGATCCATTGTTGTTTTCTGTATTTATAAATGATATTGATGATGATATATCAAGCTTAATGTCCAGGTTTGCAGACGATACGAAGGTTGGCAGTGTTGTTAAGGACACTAATGACAGTACGCTTCTGCAACAGGATTTAGAAAAGTTGAGCAGATGGGCTGAGAGGTGGCAACTCAAGTTTAACATTGACAAATATAAACTACTACTTATGGGAAGTAGCAACCCCAGAGTGACGTATGTGGTACTACACTGACAGTGGTAGAAAATGAAAAGGACCTGGGGGTAATTGTGAAAGCAGATATGAATTTTTCTGAGCAGTGCAGTGTGTCAAAAGTAGCTCATGGTGTCTTGTCAATGATATACAGGAATTTTTCTAGCAGGGATAAGGAGGTGATTATCCCCTTGTACAAAGGGTACTAGGAAAGTTTTGCAATACAGCTTTGTTTATTTAATTTTTTCAAAGTAAATTCCTCTACATTCAATACACCTCTCCATCCTCCGAAACCAATCTTTAAACCAGTTCTGCCAAGTTTCACTAGGGAGTAAAGCACACTCGTTGTCCCAAGCCCGTAGAAGGTCCTCATCACTG
This sequence comes from Mastigoproctus giganteus, assembly GCF_048544385.1. Lineage (NCBI taxonomy): Eukaryota > Metazoa > Arthropoda > Arachnida > Uropygi > Thelyphonidae > Mastigoproctus > Mastigoproctus giganteus. The sequence continues at coordinate 141,205,338 of NC_143577.1, forward strand.
GAAAACCGCCTCCCTTTTAGCTTCATTTTCACATGCGGGAACAGTGCAAAGTTGCAGGGAGCAAGGTCTGTACTGTAGGGAGGGTGCTCGAGAAGTTTCAGTCCTGTCGTGGTCAAATATTCGGTGCAGGCTTTGGCGCGGTGAGCTGGAGCATTTTCGTGATGGAGGTACCAGGTGTCCATTCTTGACTTTGGCCGCAGGTTCTTCGTAGATCCAATGACTTTAGGCAGGCATTGTTCAGTATACCACTTAGCTGTGACTGTCTTCTGCATGTCCAAAACGACACGTTCCACAATTCCACTCGATTTGAAAAATACAGCTATCATTTTCTTCTTTACAGATCGGGATTTTCTGACAATTACGGGTGTGTCGTCATCATCAAAGACCCAAACTTTGTTTTGAGCCTTGGTCGGCAGATCATAATAGTACAGCCAAGTCTTGTCACCTGTCACGATGTTGTTCACATACCGAGATTGTCCCTTATCAAACTTTTTTAACATCTCCCGGCAACAAGTCACACGTCGTGTCATCTGCTCTTCAGTCAGTTGATGCGGCACCCAGAGAGAACAAAGTTTCTTCACGTGCAAATGATCTTGCAGAATCGAACGAATTGCTGGTGCATTTAGGCCCAAAGTATCCTCTATCTGTTGGTAGGTCACTCGCCTGTTTTCGTCAAGCATTTTCCTCACAGCAGTAACGTTTTCCTCCGTAACTGACGTTCGTGGCCTTCCAGGCCTCTCAGAATCCTCCACAGTGAAATTTCCCCTTTGGAATTCTCTATACCACCTGAATATCGTTGTACAATGTGGACAATCATCATCTAGTGCAAGAGTCATTTCTTCTAAGCACTGGTCTATGGTTAAACCACACACGAAATTATACCGCAAAACTGTCCTTATCTCATTTCGTGACCACGATGCCATTGCAAGCACTTTACACTCTCACTACTAACGAATAACTGAGCCCATCGACTTGGCACGGCGGCTACTATGCACGTATGAACATGTCTCAACATGCAGCAACAAGCAGCTTCCTGTGATTCATTGTTGCGTCATATTGCAAAACTTTCCTAGTATCCTTTGTATAAGGCAATGGTCAGGCCACACCTTGGGTACTGTATACAGGTCTGGAGGCCTCATTTTAAGAAGGATATACAGCTGTTGGAACGAGTTCCGAGAAGGGCAACAAGTTTAGTGAATGGAACAAAGGGTTGCTCTTACGAAGAAAGACTTAAATTTTGCAAATTACAGTTTCTGGCGACTAGGTACCTGTGAGGTGATCTGATTGAGGTGTATAAAGCATTGAATGGTTTGAGCATGCTCAATGCTGATGGGATTCTTCCTCACGCTCAGAATAATCACCTGAGAGGGCATAAATTCAAATTGAGGAAAGACAGATGTAGGACAGATGTGCAGAAATTTGCCTTAATGCAATTCCGATTTGTACAGTAGTCTTCCATGTGCAACAGTATAAAAAGCTTTCCTTAAATCCAAATATATGATATCAAAATTATTTTTGCCATTCAATTCCTTTGTGACCATATCATAGTATCCAATCATATTTGTCAGACAAGACCTCCATTTAACAAACCCATGCTGTCTCTTAACTGTTACTTCAATCTTAGCATTAGCATTAGCATTAGTAGAGGCATATGATGCAAGAAAGCAAGCTTATTCAGCATCAGCCAAAAAAAAAAAAAAAAAAAACCCTCTCCCATTTCACCCCTCCGTTCGTTCGAAATACCTGTCCAGTTGAGCTTTAAATTTGTTTAGGCTATCAACTTCAACAACAAGTGATGGAAGTCGGTTCCACCAACCAACCACCCGCTGGCCAAAGGCAAATTTCCGCACATCTATCCGACATCCATCCTTCCTCAATTTGAATTTATGCCCTCTGAGGTGATTATTCTGAGAAAGATGAAGAATCCCATTGGCATTGAGCATGCTCAAACCATTCAAAGCCTTATACACCTCTATCAGATCACCTCGCCGGTGCCTAGTCTCCAGACTCTGTAATTTGCAAAACTTAAGCCTTTCTTCGTAAGAGCAACCCTTTGTTCCATTTACTAATCTTGTTGCCCTTCTCTGTACCCGTTCCAGCAGCTCTACATCCTTCTTGAAATGAGGCCTCCAGACCTGTATACAGTACTCAAGATGTGGCCTAACCATTGCCTTATACAATGGAATAATCACCTCCTTATCCCTGCTAGAAAAATTCCTGTATATCATTGACAAGACACCATGAGCTACTCTTGCAGCTCGTCTGCACTGCTCAGAGAACTTCATATCTGCCTGCACAATTACCCCCAGGTCCTTTTCATTCTCCACCACTGTCAGTGTAGTACCGCAGAGTTGATACATTGCTCTGGGGTTACTGTTACCCATATGTAGTACTTTACATTTGTCAATGTTAAACTTCATTTGCCACCTCTCAGCCCATCTGTTCAACCTTTCCAGATCCTGTTGCAGCAGCATAGCGTCAGTAGTGTCCTGAACGACCCTGCCAACCTTTGTATCATCTGCAAACTTAGACATTAAACTTGATATCCCATCATCAGTATCATTCATAAACACCGAAAACAACAATGGACCCAACACTGAACCTTGAGGAACTCCACTAATAACATTAGTCCACGTTGAGCAGTGTCCATTGATTACCACTCTCTGTCTTCTGCCACTCAACCATCCCCTTATCCATAGCAGCAATTTGCCTCCATTGCCACACTGCTCCAATTTGTGCAGCAGTCTACCATGTGCAACAGTATCAAAAGCCTTTCTAAGATCCAAATATATAATATCAAAGTTATTCCCTGCATCCAGTTCTTTTGTGACTACATCATAGTATCCAATCAAATTGGTCAGGCAAGACCTGCCCTTAACAAAACCATGCTGCGTCTGAGCTATAACTGAATTCTTGTCTAGATGATCCTGCAGTGGCTTCTTTAACCAGTGCCTCCATTAATTTACCTGGAACAGAAGTTAAACTAACAGGTCTATAATTACTTGTGTCAGCCTTTGATCCTCCTTTGTGAATTGGGGTTACATTTGCACATCTCCAGTCTATGGGTACCTCCCCTGAGTCCAAAGAAGCTCTCATAATTATGGCTAGGGGTTTGCATACTTCCTTTGCTGCCTCCTTTAATATAACTGGATAGATCCCATCCACCCCAGGTGCCTTTTTTATGTTTATCCTCAACAATCTCTCCTCCACTTTCCTCTCAGTTATTACGAAATCATCTAGCTCACTGCCAATGTTTACTTCACCTATGACATTCCCCTTCCTGAATAACTCCTCATGCGTGAATGTAGATGCAAAATACTCGTTTAGATTGTTAGCCACCTGAGCAGGATCCTCAACTGTTGAACCATCAATATCCAGTGGACCAATCTGATTCATCCATTTCCTTCTCGAGTTCAAGTATGTAAAGAACTCCTTTCTGTTTTTCTTTGCATCCTTTGCCAAGGATTTTTCGTAGTCTGCCTTTGCCTGCCTAATCTCCTTTGTGACTTGGTTACAGACCAACTTATATCTATCATAGGCTTCCATGTCACCCATTAATTTGTATGTATCCCATGCATTTTTCTTCTCTGCCACATGTCTCATTAGTCCATCTGACAACCATTTAGGCCTAAACCTTGAACAATATTTCTTAGTTGGTATGTAAAGCCTGGTAGCCACCATGATTAGTTCCTTGAATGCTTCCCATTTCGAGTTTGCTGTTGGTAACATCATCAGTTGGTCCCACTGTATAGAATTTAAATACTGTCTCAGACCATCATAGTCGCCTTTACGAAAACGAAAACCCTTCCCTTTACCTCTGATGGTAGTTACCTCCTTGAGTAAATCCCACTTCAACACACTGTGATCACTGCCACCTAGTGGTTCATTTATCTGCAGATTCTTCATGCATGAAGAATCACTGCTGATAATCAGATCAAGAGTATTGCTCCCTCTTGTTGCCTCACGAACATGCTGATGTAGAAAACAATCATCCAATAAATCCACAAAAGCCTTGCTAGTGTGCGAGTGACCAACCCACAAATTCCAGTCAATATCTGGGAAATTAAAATCCCCCATTATAAGACTCTCTGATTTACTGGCCCACTCTATTTCCCTGTACAATATATTATTATACTCATCAGAGTCATTAGGCCTATAGCACACTCCTACTCTCAATTTTGATTTCTCTATGCTTATGTCACACCAAACTGACTCGACACTGCCCTGTCCATCGATGTCAACTGGCTTCACTTCCTTTGACTTTATGTGTTTCTTAATTAATAGCATAACCCCTCCTCCCCTCCTGTCCTGTCTATCCTTTCTATATACATTGTATTCCCCAAATTCCAGTTCCGCATTACTTATATCTGTGTGACACCACGTCTCTGATATCCCAACAATATCTGCCTTTGATGTTTTGAGCAATACCTCAAATTCATCAAATTTATTTACCAAACTCCTAGCATTGGTGTACACGCAGGTATACATGCACCTGTTTCTATTCTTAGCTACCCTAACACAACCCATGTGTTTACTTTTAACGCGATGACCACCAGCAGTCTCTGAAATATCCTGCATCTTGTTTTTCAGACTTCTGCTCATTTGAATAGAAGCAGTGCAAGAATCACTTCCACCTCTGCCATTGGCTACTGTTAATCTATTAGTCCTTGTATCCCCCCCCAACTAGCAGTTTTCTGACCCACCTAACACTGCCTCGACAGCATCAGCAAAAATTCTTGCACCCTTTCTATTTAAGTGTATCCCATCCCTGATACAATCTTGTTTAGATGATCCTGCAATGGTTCTTTAACCAGTGATTCCATTATTTTCCTTGGAACATAAGTTAAACTAACAGGTCTATAGTTACTTGTGTTACCTTTTGTGAACCAGCCTTTGTAAATCGGTGATAAATTTGCACACCTCCAGTCCATGGGGACTTCCCCTAATCCAAGGAAGCTCTAATAATTATGGCTAAGGGTTTTTCTTACTTCCTTTTCTGCCTCCTTTAATATAACTGGATAGATCCCGTCCACCCCAGGTTCCTTTTTTATGTTTAACTTCAACAATTTCTACTCCACCTTGCTCTCAGTTATTATAAAAGCATTTAGCTCACTGTTCGAGTTTCATAAACTTCTGCACTCCCCTCATTGAATAACTCCTCGTGTGAATGTAGATGCAAAACACTCATTCAGTTTTTCAGCTAATTGAGCATGATCATGAATAGTCAACCCATCTATGTTAAGTGACCCAATCTGATTCATCCCTTTCCTTCTAGAGTTTACACAGGTAAAGAACTCTTTGCAGTTTTTCTTTCCATCATTTGAAAAAATTTCTCGTAACCTGCCTTCGCCTGCCTAACCTCCTTTGTTACTTTATTACAGACTAGTTTATATCTGCCATAGGCTTCTGAATCACCTGATACTTTATATGAATTCAGACATTTTTCTTCTCAGCCCCAAGTCTCATTAATTCGTCTGACATCCATTTTTTTTTTTTTTTTTTTATGTTATCCCCAAACACGAGAGGTATTAGAACCTATAGTACTTAGTACCGTGCTTGGGTTGGAAGTTGAGAAGACGAAAGAAGATATTTGTCGACATTGCACTTAACTTGTCGATCCTTGTCGATCAATTCGGCCCTGGAAAGATTGTGCAAGGCTCAAGGGGTAGAATTTTTTTCAGCCTGGACTGTACTTGTTAACAGGAGAGATTGCTTCTACAGGGATGGGATACACTTAAATAGAAAGGGTGCAAGAATATTTGCTGATGCTATTGAGGCAGTGTTAGGTGGGTCAGAAAACTGCTAGCTTGGGGGGAGACAAAGACCAATAGATTGACAGTAGCCACTGGCAGAGGTGAAAGAGATTCTTGCACTGCTTCTATTAGAATGAGCCAGAAGCCTGAAAAACAAGATGCATGGTATTTCAGAGACTGCTGGGAGCCATTGCGGTACAAGTAAACACATGGGTTGTGTTAGGGTAGCTAAGAATAGAAACAGGTGCAGGTATACTTGTGTGTACACCAATGCTAGGAGTTTAGTAAATAAATTTGATGAATTTGAGGTATTGCTGAAAACATCAAAGGCAGATATTGTTGGGACATCAGAGACGTGGTGTCACACAGATATAAGGGATGCAGAACTGCAATTTGGGGAGTACAACGTCTACAGAAAGGATAGACAGGATAGGAAGAGGGGAGGGGTTATGCTATTAGTTAAGAAACACATAAAAACCAAGGAAGTGAAGCCAGTCGACATCGCTGGACAGTGCAGTGTTGAGTCAGTTTGGTGTGACATAAGCATTGGGAGATCAAAATTGAGAGTAGGAGTGTGCTATAGGCCTAATGACTCTGATGAGTATAATAAGGAACTGTACAGGGAAATAGAGTGGGCCAGTAAATCAGAGAGTCTTATAATGGGAGATTTTAATTTCCCAGATATTGACTGGAATTTGGGGGCTGGTTACTCACACACTAGCAGGGCTTTTGTGGATTTATTGGATGATTGTTTTCTACATCAGCATGTTCGGGAGGCAACTAGAGGGAGTAATACTCTTGATTTGATTATCATTAGTGATTCTTCATGCATGAAGAATCTGCAGATAAATGAACCACTAGGTGGCAGTGATCACAGTGTGCTGAAGTGGGATTTACTCAAAGAGGTAACTACCATTAGGGGTAAAGGGAAGGGTTATTGCTTCCGTAAAGGCGACTACGATGGACTGAGACAGTATTTAAATTCTATACAGTGGGACCAACTGATGATGTTACCAACAGCATATTCAAAATGGGAAGCATTCAAAGAACTTATCTTGGAAGCTACTAGGCTTTACATACCAACTAAGAAATATTGTTCAAGGTTTAGGCCAAAATGGATGTCAGATGAACTAATGAGGCATATGGCAGAGAAGAAAAATGCATGGGATACTTAAAAATTAACACATGACACAGACGCCTATGATAGATACAAGTTGATATGCAACCAAGTTACAAAGGAGGTTAGGCAGGCGAAGGCAGATTACGAGAAATCTTTGGCAAGGGATGCAAAGAAAAACAGCAAAGAGTTCTTTACTTATGTAAACATTAGCATTAGCATTAGTAGAGGCATTTGATGCAAGAAAGCAAGCTTATGCAGCATCAGCCAAAAAAAAAAAAAAAAAAAACCCACTTCCACTTCACCCCTCTGTTCGTTCAAAATACCTGTCCAGCTGAGCCTTAAACTTATTTTGGCTATCAACCTCCACCACAAGGGATGGAAGTCTTTTCCACCAACCAACCACCCGCTGGCTAAGGGCAAATTTCCGCACATCTATCCTACATCTGTCTTTCCTCAATTTGAATTTATGCCCTCTCAAGTGATTTTTCTGAGCTAGAGGAAGAATCCCATCAGCATTAGGCATGCTCAAACCATTCAAGGCTTTATACACCTCTATCAGATCACCTCGCTGGTGCCTAGTCTCCAGACCCTGTCATTTGCAAAACTTAAGCCTTTCTTCGTAAGAGCACCCCTTTGTTCCATTCACTAATCGTGTTGCCCTTCTCTGTACTCGTTCCAGCAGCTCTACATCCTTCTTGAAATGAGGCCTCCAGACCTGTATACAGTACTCTAGGTGTGGCCTGACCATTGCCTTATACAATGGAATAATCACCTCCTTATCCCTGCTGGAAAAATTCCTGTATATCATTGATAATACTCCATGAGCTACTCTTGCAGCCCGTCTGCACTGCTCAGAGAACTTCATATCTGCCTACACAACCACCCCCAAGTCCCTTTCATTCTCTACCACTGTCAGTGTAGTACCACAGAGTTGATACGTTGCTCTGGGGTTGCTGTTTCCCATGTGTAGTACTTTACATTTGTCAATGTTAAACTTCATTTGCCACCTCTCAGCCCATCTGCTCAACCTTTCCAGATCCTGTTGCAGCAGCATAGTGTCAGTAGTGTCCTTGACAACCCTGCCAACCTTTGTATCATCTGCAAACTTGGACATTAAGCTTGATATACCATCATCAATATCATTTATAAATACAGAAAACAATAATGGACCCAACACTGAGCCCTGAGGGACTCCACTAATAACATTAGTCCACGATGAGCAGTGTCCATTGATTACCACTCTCTGTCTTCTCCCACTCAACCACCCCTTTATCCATAGCAGCAATTTGCCTCCAATGTCACTCTGCTGCAATTTGTGTAGCAGTCTTCCATGTGCAACAGTATCAAAAGCCTTTCTAAGATCCAAGTATATAATATCAAAGTTATTCCCTGCATCCAGTTCTTTTGTGGCTGCATCATAGTATCCAATCAAGTTGGTCAGGCAAGACTTCCCCTTAACAAAACCATGTTGTGTCTGAGCTATAACTGAAGTCTTGTCTAAATGATCCTGCAGTGCTTCTTTAACCAGTGCCTCCATTAATTTTCCTGGAACAGAAGTTAAGCTCACAGGTCTATAGTTACCTGTGTCAGCCTTTGATCCTCCTTTGTGAATTCGGGTCACATTTGCAGATTTCCAGTCAATGGGTACCTCCCCTGAGTCCAAGGAAGCTCTCATAATTATGGCTAAGGGTTTGCTTACTTCCTTTGCTGCCTCCTTTAATATAACTGGATAGATCCCATCCACCCCGGGTGCCTTTCTTGTGTTTATCTTCAACAGTTTCTCCTCCACTTTACCCTCAGTTATTTCAAGATTCTGTAGCTTACTGCTAGAGTTGAATACACCTCTGGCATTCCCCTTGCTGAATAACTCCTTATGTGTGAATGTCGATGCAAAATATTCATTTAGTTTGTTAGCTACCTGAGCAGGATCATCAACAGTTGACCCATCAATATCAAGTGGACCAATCTGATTCATCCCCTTCCTTCTAGAGTTTACATAAGTAAAGAACTCTTTGCTGTTTTTCTTTACATCCCTTGCCAAGGATTTCTCGTAATCTGCCTTCGCCTGCCTAACCTGCTTTGTAACTTGGTTGCATATCAACTTGTATCTATCATAGGCTTCTGTGTCGTGTTAATTTGTAAGTATCCCATGCATTTTTCTTCTCTGCCATATGCCTCATTAGTTCATATGACATCGATTTTGGCCTAAACCTTGAACAATATCTCTTAGTTGGTATGTAAGCCTAGTAGCTTCCAAGATAAGTTCTTTGAATGCTTCCCATTTTGAATTTGCTGTTGGTAACATCATCAGTTGGTCCCACTGTATAGAATTTAAATACTGTCTCAGTCCATCGTAGTCGCCTTTACGGAAGCAATAACCCTTCCCTTTACCCCTAATGGTAGTTACCTCTTTGAGTAAATCCCACTTCAGCACACTGTGATCACTGCCACCTAGTGGTTCATTTATCTGCAGATTCTTAATACATGAAGAATCACTGCTGATAATCAAATTAAGAGTATTACTCCCTCTAGTTGCCTCCTGAACATGCTGATGTAGAAAACAATCATCCAATAAATCCACAAAAGCCCTGCTAGTGTGTGTGAGTAACCAGCCCCCAAATTCCAGTCAATATCTGGGAAATTAAAATCTCCCATTATAAGACTCTCTGATTTACTGGCCCACTATTTCCCTGTACAGTTCCTTATTATACTCATCAGAGTCATTAGGCCTGTAGCACACTACTACTCTCAATTTTGATCTCCCAATGCTTATGTCACACCAAACTGACTCAACACTGCACTGTCCAGCGATGTCGACTGGCTTCACTTCCTTGGTTTTTATGTGTTTCTTAACTAATAGCATAACCCCTCCCCCCTTCCTATCCTGTCTATCCTTTCTGTAGACGTTGTACTCCCCAAATTGCAGTTCTGCATCCCTTATATCTGTGTGACACCACGTCTCTGATATCCCAACAATATCTGCCTTTGATGTTTTGAGCAATACCTCAAATTCATCAAATTTATTTACTAAACTCCTAGCATTGGTGTACACGCAAGTATACCTGCACCTGTTTCTATTCTTAGCTATCCTAACACAACCCATGTATTTACTTGTACCGCAATGGCTCTCAGCAGTCTCTGAATTACCATGCATCTTGTTTTTCAGGCTTCTGCTCATTCTAATAGAAGCAGTGCAAGAATCTCTTTCACCTCTGCCAGTGGCTACTGTCAATCTATTGGTCTTTGTCTCCCCCCAAGCTAGCAGTTTTCCGACCCACCTAACACTGCCTCGATAGCATCAGCAAATATTCTTGCACCCTTTCTATTTAAGTGTATCCCATCCCTGTAGAAGCAATCTCTCCTGTTAACAAGTACAGTCCAGGCTGAAAAAAAATTCTACCCCTTGAGCCTTGCACAATCTTTCCAGGGCCGAATTGATCGACAAGGCTCTCATCATATACTCCCTCCTATCGTGTCTGGGCAGAATTGCAGACACTTTCAAATTCAACCCTAATCCTCGGATTTTGTTCAACAGTGACCTGTACTTGTTAAATGGAAATAAATACTGAAGTTAAATAAAAGAGAAAAGTGATAAAAGTATTCCTTAATAATAATTACAGATATTGTGAAATTACAGGGGTCATTAGAACTTGGAGTGGGGGGGAACTAACTTTATTTGAACTGAAAGCCACTGAATAAGCAAAATTCCAAATACTAAAATGTTAACATAAAAAAAGGCAAATTTTGATTAGCATTAACAGATGAACTAATGAGGATCATGGAAGAGAAGAAAAATGTGAGATGCATATAAATTATCATTAGTAATGCTATATGATGCAAGAAAGTAAGCTTATACATCATCAGCCAAAAACTTCCTAATACCATCCCCTCCAACAATTTGTATAGTTCTTCCTTGAAATTATTCAGGCTATCCACTTTTTGACATTAGCATTAGTTGAGGCATATGATGCAAGAAAGCAAGCTTATACAGAATCAGCCAAAAAAAAAAAAAAAATTCCCATTTCACCTATCCAGTCACTAAAAATTTTTGTCTAGTTCAGCCTTAAATTTATTTAGGCTGTGGACTTACACAACAACAGATGAAAGTCTGTTCCTGGAATCAACTACCCACTGGCTAACTTCTGCATATCTATTCTACAACTGTCTTTCCTCAATTTGAATCTATGTTAGCAGAAGAATCCCATCAGCATTGAGCCTGCTCAAATCATTAAAGGCCTTATACACCTCAATCACACACCTCACAGGTGCCTAGTCTCCAGACGCTGCAACTTGCAGCACTTAACCTTTTTTCGTAAGGGCACCCGTCTGTTCCTCTCACCAATCTTGTTGCCCTTCTTTGTACTCATTCTAACAACTCTACATCCTCCCTAAAATGAAGCCTCCAGCCCTGTATGCCGTACTCAAGGTATGCTCTGACCATTGCCTTATACAAAGGGATAATCACTTTCTTGTCCCTGCTAGCAAAATTCCTGTATTTCATTGATAAGACTCCATAACCTGCTCTGGCAGACAGTCTGCACTGCTCAGAAAACTTCATTATCTGACTGCACAATTACCCCAAGGTCTTTTTCATTCTCCATTTCCCCGAGCATAGTACCACAGTTGATACGTTTCTCTTGGGTTACTGCTACCCATATGCAGTACTTTGCATTTGTCAATGTTAAACTTTAGCTTAACATTGGCAAATTCTCAGCCCATCTGCCTAACTTTTCTAGATCCTGTTGCAGTAGCATACTGTCTCTACTGTCATTAACAGCCCTGCCAACCTACATATCATCTGGAAACTTGGACATTATCACTGATATACCTTCATCAATATCATTTATAAATACATAAAACAACAACAGGCCCAACACCGAACCCTGGGGACTCCACTTAAAACATTAGTCCACAAAGAGCAGTGTCCACTGATTATCGCTCTCTGCCGTCTCCCATTCAACCATCCCTTTATCCATTGTTGCAACTTGCCTTTAATGCCATACTGCTCCAATTTTACAGTAGTCTTTCATGTGCCACAGTATCAAAAGCTTTCCTAAAATCCACATACATGTATATGATAACAAAATTATTTTTTGCATCCAGTTGCTTTGTGACCACATCGTAGTATCCAGTAAAATCGGTCTGCGTCTGAACTATTACTGCAGTCTTGTCTGGATGATCTTGCAATGCTTCTTTAAACAGTGACTCCATTATTTTCCCCGAAACAGAAGTTAAACTAACATGTTGATAATTATTTGTCACCCTTCAAACCCCCTTTGTGAATTGGGGAAACATTTTCACATCTCCGGTACATGGGAACCTCACCTGAAACTAAGGATGCTCTCATAATTAAGGCTAGAGTTTGCTTACTTCCCTTGCTGCCTCCTTAATTATAACTGGATAGATTCCATCCACCGAGATGCCTTTTTTATATTTAACTTCAACAATTCCTCCTCTACTTTGCACTCCGTTATTATAAAATCAGTTAGCTCCCTGTTAGAGTTTAGTAAACTTCTGTCCTTCCCTTCCTTACAGAATTCTTCATGTGTGAATGTAGATGCAAAATACTCATTCAGTTTATCAGCTATCTGAGCAGGATCAGCAACAATCGAACCACTGATATCAAGTGGACCAATCTGATTCATCCCCTTCCTTCTAGAGTTTACATAAGTAAAGAAGTGTTAGTTGTTTTTCTTTGCATTCTTTGCCAAAGATTTCTCATAATCAGCCTTCACTTGCCTTCCTTGTGACTTGATTACAGAATAGCTTATATCGACCATAGGCTTCTGTGTCGCCTGATAATTTATATGCATCTCACACTCTTCTTCTCTGTCATGAGCCTCATTAGTTCATCTGACATCCATTTAGGTCTAAATCTTGAACAGTATTTCTTAGTTGGATGAAAAAGCCTGGTAGCTTCCAAGATTAATTCCTTGAAGGACTCCCATTTAGAATTCGCTGTTGTTAGCATTAGCATTAGCATTAGTAGAGGCATTTGATGCAAGAAAGCAAGCTTATGCAGCATCAGCCAAAAAAAAAAAAAAAAAAAAAAAAAAAAAGTAACATAAATAAATAAAAATAACCACTTCCACTTCACCCCTCTGTTCGTTCGAAATACCTGTCCAGCTGAGCCTTAAACTTATTTAGGCTATCAACTTCCACGACAAGGGATGGAAGTCTGTTCCACCCACCAACCACCCGCTGGCTAAAGGCAAATTTCCGCACATCTATCCTACATCTGTCTTTCCTCAATTTGAATTTATGCCCTCTCAGGTGATTTTTCTGAGCTAGAGGAAGAATCCCATCAGCATTGAGCATGCTCAAACCATTCAAGGCTTTGTACACCTCTATCAGATCACCCCGCTGGTGCCTAGTTTCCAGACACTGTAATTTGCAAAACTTAAGCCTTTCTTCGTAAGAGAACCCCTTTGTCCCATTCACCAATCTAGTTGCCCTTCTCTGTACTCGTTCCAGCAGCTCTACATCCTTCCTGAAATGAGGCCTCCAGGCCTGTATACAGTACTCTAGGTGTGGCCTGACCATTGCCTTATACAAGGGAATAATCACCTCCTTATCCCTGCTAGAAAAATTCTTATATATCATTGACAATACACCATGAGCTACTCTTGCAGCTCGTCTGCACTGCTCAGAGAACTTCATATCTGCCTGCACCACCACCCCCAGGTCCCTTTCATTCTCTACCACTGTCAGTGTAGTACCACAGAGTTGATACGTTGCTCTGGGGTTGCTGTTTCCCATATGTAGTACTTTACATTTGTCAATGTTAAACTTCATTTGCCACCTCGAAGCCCATCTGCTCAACCTTTCCAAATCCTGTTGCAGCAGCATAGTGTCAGTAGTGTCCTTGACAACCCTGCCAACCTTCGTATCGTCTGCAAACTTGGACATTAAGCCTGATATACCATCATCAATATCATTTATAAATACAGAAAACAATAAAGGCCCCAATACTGAACCCTGAGGGACACCACTAATAACATTAGTCCACGATGAGCAGTGTCCATTGATTACCACTCTCTGTCTTCTCCCCCTCAACCACCCCTTTATCCATAGCAGCAACTTGCCTCCAATGCCACACTGCTCCAATTTGTGCAGCAGTCTTCCATGTGCAACAGTATCAAAAGCCTTTCTAAGATCCAAGTATATAATATCAAAGTTATTCCCTGCATCCAGTTCTTTTGTGACTGCATCATAGTATCCAATCAAATTGGTCAGGCAAGACTTCCCCTTAACAAAACCATGCTGTGTCCTAGCTATAACTGAAGTCTTGTCTAGATGATCCTGCAGTGCTTCTTTCACCAGTGCCTCCATTAATTTTCCGGGAACAGAAGTTAAACTCACAGGTCTATAATTACTTGTGTCAGCCTTTGATCCCCCTTTGTGAATTGGGGTCACATTTGCACATCTCCAGTCAATGGGTACCTCCCCTGAGTCCAAGGAAGCTCTCATAATTATGGCTAAGGGTTTGCTTACCTCCTTTGCTGCCTCCTTTAATATAACTGGATAGATCCCATCCACCCCAGGTGCCTTTCTTGTGTTTATCTTCAACAATTTCTCCTCCACTTTGCTCTCAGTTATTACAAGATTCTCTAGCTTACTGCTAGAGTTGAATACACCTCTGACATTCCCCTCGCTGAATAACTCCTCATGTGTGAATGTCGATGCAAAATATTCATTTAGTTTGTTAGCTACCCGAGCAGGGTCATCAACAGTTGACCCATCGATCTCAAGTGGACCAATCTGATTCATCCCCTTCCTTCTAGAGTTTACATAAGTAAAGAACTCTTTGCTGTTTTTCTTCGCATCCCTTGCCAAGGATCTCTCGTAATCTGCCTTCGCCTGCCTAACCTCCTTTGTAACTTGGTTACAGATCAACTTGTATCTATCATAGGCGTCCGTGTCACGTGTTAATTTGTATGTATCCCATGCATTTTTCTTCTCTGCCATATGCCTCATTAGTTCATCTGACAACCATTTAGGCCTAAACCTTGAACAATATTTCTTAGTTGGTATGTAAAGCCTAGTAGCTTCCACGATAAGTTCTTTGAATGCTTCCCATTTTGAATTTGCTGTTGGCAATATCATCAGTTGATGCCACTGTATAGAATTTAAATACTGTCTCAGTCCATTGTAGTCGCCTTTACGAAAGCAATACCCCTTCCCTTTACCCCTAATGGTAGTTACCTCTTTGAATAACTCCCACTTCAGCACACTGTGATCACTGCCACCAAGTGGTTCATTTATCTGCAGATTCTTAATGCATGAAGAATCACTACTGATAATCAAATCAAGAGTATTACTCCCTCTAGTTGCCTCCCGAACATGCTGATGTAGAAAACAATCATCCAATAAATCCACAAAAGCCTTGCTACTGTGTGAGTGACCAGCCCCCAAATTCCAGTCAATATCTGGGAAATTAAAATCCCCCATTATAAGACTCTCTGATTTACTGGCCCACTCTATTTCTCCGAACAGTTTCTTATTATACTCATCAGAGTCATTAGGCCTATAGCACACTCCTACTCTCAATTTTGATCTCCCAATGCTTATGTCACACCAAACTGACTCGACACTGCACTGTCCAGCGATGTCGACTGGCTTCACTTCCTTGGATTTTATGTGTTTTTTAACTAATAGCATAACCCCTCCTCCCTTCCTATCCTGTCTATCCTTTCTGTAGATATTGTACTCCCCAAATTCCAGTTCTGCATTTCTTATATCTGTGTGACACCACGTCTCTGAAATCCCCACAATATCTGCCTTTGATGTTTTGAGCAATACCTCAAATTCATCAAATTTATTTACTAAACTCCTAGCATTGGTGTACACACAAGTATACATGCACCTGTTCTTTTTCTTAGCTACCCTAACACAACCCATGTGTTTACTTGTACCCCAATGATTCCCAGCAGTCTCTGAAATAACCTGCATCTTATTTTCCAGGCTGTGGCTCATTCTAATAGAAGCAGTGCAAGAATCACTTTCACCTCTGCCAGTGGCTACTGTTAATCTATTAGTCCTTGTATCCCCCCAATCTAGCAGTTTTCCGACCCACCTAACATTGCCTCGATAGCATCAGCAAACATTCTTGCACCCTTTCTATTTAAGTGTATCCCATCCCTGTAGAAGCAGTCTCTCCTGTTAACAAGTACAGACCAGGCTGAAAAAAATTCTACCCCTTGAGCCCTGCACAATCTTTCCAGGGCCGAATTGATTGACAGGGCTCTCATCATATACTCCCTCCTATCGTGTCTGGGCAGAATTGCAGACACTTTCAATTTCAACCCTAATTCACGGCTTTTTTTCATCAGTGACCTGTACTTGTCAAGTAATTCCGCCGGTCTCCTACTCTTAATGTCATTAGTGCCAACGTGTACAACTATATCACCTTTTGTGCCCTTAAAAGATGATATCCGCTCTACAACGTCATCAACTTTTGCCCCTGGCAGACATACCCTGGTCCTATTCCACCTATCCTTTTTACAAAGCATGTTTCCCGTTTCCCTGACAATAGAGTCACCAACAACTACTAGTTCCTTCGGGACCAGCGCATTCTGCCTTGGGGGTTGCCGCTGTGTTCCGCGATGACCAAGTGCAAGCTCTGGCATTGGTGTGGGCAGCTGAGAGCTTGATGGGCCCTCACTTGTAATCCTTCGAGGGCATCCACCCTATCCTTCAAGCTCTCATATAGGCCCATAACAACGCTGAGTTGTCGCCTTATCTCCTTACACTCCTTGCATCGCACACACACAAAGACATCCCCCATGGCAGTATCATGTCCCATACTTGACTGCTCCGCAAACATCAAGCAAATAGTGCATCTTACAAGGCTGTGATTCAGAGGACAACTGCCCCCCTCAGTTCTCCCCTGGGCCACAGCATTCCCATTAGCTTGAGCCCTTTGCTTTGCTGCTCTGGTTTGAGTCATGATTTAGATTTACTTTAAATAAAATTTCAATTTCTGTACAAAATTAAATCCTAAACTTGTATCCAAACACAGTTATAACGCTATATTTATGTTTCAGTAACGAGTGTTATCTACGAAATATTTACGTTTCAGTAACGAGTGTTATCTACGAAATATTTACGTTTCAGTAACGAGTGTTATCTGCGAAATCCCTTTATATAACTTTCGTATCAAGTTATGTATTAATTATTTGTTTTTACTAATTATTTATGTTACGTAACCTAAGTGGTTATATGTATAATTAATTATGTTAAATAAAATTAATTATATTACGTTTGTAATCTAAGTC
This sequence comes from Mastigoproctus giganteus, assembly GCF_048544385.1. Classification (NCBI taxonomy): domain Eukaryota; kingdom Metazoa; phylum Arthropoda; class Arachnida; order Uropygi; family Thelyphonidae; genus Mastigoproctus; species Mastigoproctus giganteus. Next base: position 141,222,488 of record NC_143577.1, read on the forward strand.
GTTATATGTATTTATTTAAACGTACAATTTAACTGCTAACGAAGTTCAACTAACGCTATCTAGTACGGTATATCGTATCACAAAGGCGGGAAAATTACGAACGGTTATCGGAGTTGAAACACGTGGAAACCTTTACCGATACTTTTATGCAATTACAAGGCCGAGTAAAGAATAAATACACCAACTTGTTAACTGATGTTGTGGCTCTTCCACAACATAAGACATTTACAACAACAGACAGAAGTTTGTTAAGGCAATCAACCACTTGCTGGCTAAAGGCAAACTTCTGCAACCATCCTTTCTCAATTTGAATTTATGCCCCTGGCCCCTCATCTGCATTGTATAGTCTGAACAAGAGGAAAAATCCCATTGAGCTTGCTCAATCCATTCAAAGCCTTAAACACCTCAATTAGATCAACTTGTAGATGCCTAGTCCCCAAATGTTGCAATCTGCAGAACTGAAGCCTTTCTTGGTAAAAGCACCCCTTTGTTACCCTCACCAATCTCCTTGCATTTCCCTGTCCTCTAGAAGGAAGGGGATGATTCAGATTGGTCCACTTGATATTGATGGGTCAACTGTTGATGATCCTGCTCAGGTAGCTATCAAACTAAATGAATATTTCGCATCGACATTCACACATGAGGAGTTATTCAGCAAGGGGAATGCCAGAGGTGTATTCAACTCTAGCAGTAAGCTACAGAATCTTGAAATAACTGGGAGTAAAGTGGAGGAGAAACTGTTGAAGATAAACACAAGAAAGGCACCCGGGGTGGATGGGATCTATCCAGTTATATTAAAGGAGGCAGCAAAGGAAGTAAGCAAACCCTTATTAGCCATAATTATGAGAGCTTCCTTGGACTCAGGGGAGGTACCCATAGACTGGAAATGTGCAAATGTGACCCCATTTCACAAAGGAGGATCAAAGGCTGACACAAGTAATTATAGACCTGTGAGGTTAACTTCTGTTCCAGGAAAATTAATGGAGGCACTGGTTAAAGAAGCACTGCAGGATCATTTAGACAAGACTTCAGTTATAGCTCAGACACAGCATGGTTTTGTTAAGGGGAAGTCTTGCCTGACCAACTTGATTGAATACTATGATGCAGTCACAAAAGAACTGGATGCAGGGAATAACTTTGATATTATATACTTGGATCTTAGAAAGGCTTTTGATACTGTTGCACATGGAAGACTGCTACACAAATTGGAGCAGTGTGACATTGGAGGCAAATTGCTGCTATGGATAAAGGGGTGGTTGAGGGGGAGAAGACAGAGAGTGGTAATCAATGGACACTGCTCATCGTGGACTAATGTTATTAGTGGAGTCCCTCGGGGCTCAGTGTTGGGTCCATTATTGTTTTCTGTATTTATAAATGATATTGATGATGGTATATCAAGCTTAATGTCCAAGTTTGCAGATGATACAAAGGTTGGCAGGGTTGTCAAGGACACTACTGACACTATGCTGCTGCAACAGGATCTGGAAAGGTTGAGCAGATGGGCTGAGAGGTGGCAAATGAAGTTTAACATTGACAAATGTAACGTACTACACATGGGAAACAGCAACCCCAGAGCAACGTATCAACTCTGTGGTACTACACTGACAGTGGTAGAGAATGAAAGGGACTTGGGGGTGATTGTGCAGGCAGATATGAAGTTCTCTGAGCAGTGCAGACGGGCTGCAAGAGTAGCTCATGGAGTATTGTCAATGATATACAGGAATTTTTCCAGCAGGGATAAGGAGGTGATTATTCCATTGTATAAGGCAATGGTCAGGCCACACCTAGAGTACTGTATACAGGTCTGGAGGCCTCATTTCAAGAAGGATGTAGAGCTGCTGGAACGAGTACAGAGAAGGGCAACAAGATTAGTGAATGGAACAAAGGGGTGCTCTTACGAAGAAAGGCTTAAGTTTTGCAAATTACAGTGTCTGGAGACTAGGCACCAGCGAGGTGATCTGATAGAGGTGTATAAAGCCTTGAATGGTTTAAGCATGCTCAATGCTGATGGGATTCTTCCTCTAGCTCAGAAAAATCACCTGAGAGGGCATAAATTCAAATTGAGGAAAGACAGATGTAGGATAGACGTGCGGAAATTTGCCTTTAGCCAGCGGGTGGTTGGTTGGTGGAACAGACTTCCATCCCTTGTGATGGAGGTTGATAGCCTAAATAAGTTTAAGGCTCAGCTGGACAGGTATTTTGAATGAACAGAGGGGTGAAGTGGAAGTGGGTTTTTTTTTTTTTTTTTTTTGGCTGATGCTGCATAAGCTTGCTTTCTTGCATCAAATGCCTCTACTAATGCTAATTCTAACTTCTGCAGACTGTAATTTTCAGTAAATACGTATGAAGGATGGTTGTTCCAGAAAACTGCAGTTGAATGAATAAATGAGGAAGATGAAAAGTTTGTTCTGTGAATAAAATTGGACAGTAAATGGACGTTGGCTGGTGTCGGCACGTGTTCGGATTGTTTCGAAAGAGAGCGGGAATTATAGAAGCCAATTCAGAAGAACAGTGCCCATGGAAATATCTGTAGAAGAGGCATGCAGCAGAAACAGTATGTCTATGAGACAGCGAGTGGAGAGGCTCTGTTAGAGATGGATCATTAATTAACCTAACTGCCCTCTACTGAATGGAATCAAGCAGGCTGAGAGAGGTTTTTGGGGCACCAACCCAGATGTGGGAACAATATTCCATGGTAGGGTAGATTTGTGATTTGGAAAGAGTGAACAGCTATTTGGAAGAAAAGTAATGCCAAGAGGGAAAAAAAAAACCAAGTTTTTTAGATGGACAGGAAGCAATATTTGTATTGTGCTTGTACCAAGAGAGATTACAAGTCAGGGTAATCCCCAAAAGAGATATATCATTTTGCCTAGAAGTCGGAGTGTCACCAAAGTTAAGTATGGGAGCAAAATCCTTTTTGCGAAATATAAGACAAGGCTGAGTTTTAGAAGGATTGAAATCAACTAAGTTGTCTTTGCCCCACTGGAGATTGGCATTTAAGGAATTGGTAGCAGATTTTCGAGAAGTTGAAGCTGATTGGGCAGGACAAAGTTTCTCAAAATGAAAATGAAAAGTTGAATGCAATGTGCTATCATTGGCAAAACTATGGAGAGGATATCCAGTCAATGGAAGAAGGTCATTAATATACAAGAGGGAAAGAATGAGGGGAAAGAAAGTCAAGTTGCAAAGAGAGGAAGTCAAAGAGCTCCAAGTGATTAGCTGAGTTGGTTAAATAGTAGAGACAACAGATGAATTTGACCCAATGAGGTAGAGATATTTTCAGCCAGAGAAGATTGAAAACAGGAGATTCCAAATTACCAAGTCTCTGACAGGGAATGTCGGAATGGACATAAGCATGAGTGTACCACCTTTGAGGCAAAAGGAATCATACAGCGAATAATTTGGGCAACTGAGGGGAGCAGTACTTGTATCATCCGATTACTGAGATTCTGTAAGAAAACGTACATGGGGTTTGGCAGACTGCAAGTGGAAATGGACATCGTTGAGATTAGAACTCAGACCATGTATATTTGTGAAATAAATTAGGAAGTGTTTGGGAGATTTAGATCTTTTTGCAGATAAGCTTACTCTATTGGTTTGACAATTCATGGTTTATTCAATAGTGAGAAAAAGTGGGTGTGACATTCTGTATGAAGTAATGAAATTTTTAGATATGGCACACACATTGTAAGGATATACCCAGATCCTTGACATAACGTGGCCTCGACAATGCCCCACCACATGCACACTACTCAACTCTCTCCAGTCACTATCTGGCAGAGTAGAGGTAGCAAGAATATATCTTGCTGATCCAGAAACCACCTAGAGAGTTACCAATAGGTTCGGTTCGTTGTACTAACTACAAACGTTGTACTAATGCTGCCCTGTGAATACCGCTCTACAGCTGTACTCTCGAAATGTATGGAAGATTGGATCTTGCCACTATGTTCATCATAACCTCAAAAGTCTTCAATCATACTGCATGATGGAAGAGATGAGGAAGGGTTGACCGGAACGTAGCTCTGGAGACTAAACATGGGTTCCACCACTTCAAGCCTCAAATTAACAAAGTAGTGGTATTGCACTGGTTGATAAGAGTCATCTACCACCTAGTACTGCCTGGTAACACAGAGGGGCGGCATTCCTCCGTGTGGTGTGGCGCCACACCTTGACCCCTGCTTACGTTGGTTCACACCTGGATGGTCACCCACCGTGTGCTCATGCATGGAGGTTGTAACCAGGGTTACTAACAGTCCCACCATCGTTAAGGTGCAAGCAGAGGATTTTGCTATCACAGACCATCCGGACTTCACCGAAATTGAGTCCACTTGACTTGAGTGTCACTCAAATATCAGTTCCATCAGCATTTTAGACTCCCAGGTAGCAAGTACAGCTTGTCTGGCCTATCTGAGAGAATGTCTGTGACAACCTCAAGCACCAAGATTTAGGTCTTGTTTAGGCCTAAACCTCGAACAGTATTTCTTCCATGTAATGAAAAGCCTAGTAGCCTCCAAAATTAAATCCTTGAAGTCTTCACATTTGGCCCCGAGTGACAAGCAGTTGAAAGTGCCCAAGCAATATTTTGTGCAATATGTTGTAATCTTTCTCAGCAGATTAGTTATATTTATTTTTAATGTCTTTATTCTTCCTGTTTTTCGTGATTCTTTACTGAAAAATCTTTTTCAGTAAAAATTTTTCAGTAGGAATCTAGAAAGGAAATACACCTTTCTTTCCTTGTATATATAATTATATAATCTGTACTAACCTAACGAACTTTCTAAACTGCTTGGTCACTGGTGGCACCGCTCTTACCTCCATGTGGCGGGACCAGTAACCTGGGAGAATAAAATCACTCTCCCAGGGCTAAAAGGAGCAAAGGTGGACATAAATAAACATGTCACTTATCGATCTCAAGATCCAGATCTCTCAAACAGAGATAACTTAAATGCATGTAATGCAAAACAGCCGAAGAAAGAAGGAACAGAAACCCCCCACTCCTCTTTTTCTGATTGCATTCTTTAACTGATAGTCCTTTGAATAAGCTCTCCCCATTCTTAATACAGAAATGTCTTGAAAATTTGGTGGGCCCTTCAAAAATGGTTCATAGATTAAAATCTGGAAAGTAGAGATGAGCGAGAACAAGCACTCGGAAAGACTATTAAAAACATCGACTTTTGGTGGAATTCTCACAAAGGTTACCCTGCATGCCACCCTAAACTCCTCTAAAGGAATAGATAATTCAGGAATTAAGTGATCAAAATGTAATAAATGCCAAAAGTATAGTCAATAAGAAAGGTGGTATTCTTACTCCTACCCGAACAGTCATTCTTACATTTAAAACACCAATTCTACCAACAACTGTTAAAGCTGGATAGTTAAGGTGCAAAATTTGACCTTACATTTAAAACCCAGTCCGGTGTTTTAAATGCCAAAAATTTGGAACCTCGCAAGCAGTCTGCAGGGATGTAACCACCTGTGCCTCCTGTGATTCAAAAGAGCATGTTCACCAGACTGCCCCACTGAAATACAATGCTGCCCTTTAAACTGTAAGGGAAATCATACAGCAGTTTTCAGAGGAGTGCATCCAGTGGCAGACTGTTAAGAATATACAAAAGTACAAAGTAGAACACAAGGTGGCATGCCAAGAAACAAAAAGACATATTTCAATTTCTAATAAATTGCCATCCTGTTCTTCAGTTGTAAAAAAGTAACGATCTATAACAGTGAAAACAGATTGTTCAGTTCTGCCAAGCATCTAAATTTCTGATTGGGCAAGGTCGGTCCTCTCTGCACTAAAAGCACAGCCTACCCAACAGCAATCAACTCATTCGATAAATTCACCATTGACAATACCGCGGCCCCGAGTGCCAAGGGATCTTTTTAGTGCGATTTTCTAGCGTTTTTCCTAGGGCGAGTACTAGTGCTTTCATAAACCCTCCAACGCTAGCAACGTTACTGCTAATCCCGCTTGCAACGTTACTGCTATCGCTAGCAACATACTGCTCTCCTCTTGTACTGATCGCTTGGTCACTGGTTGGTACTGCTCCTGCCTCCACATGGCGGGGCCGGTAATCTGGGAGAAGGAATTCCCTCTTCCAGGGCTGAAAGGAGCAACGATGGATTGCAATGAATATCCATCTCTGGAGCCCACAGGCGGCAAAGTTGTTAACTCTGTCTCAGAACATGAGTCGAATCGTCCTTTGATTCAAATCAAAAGATTCAAAAATTACACCATGTTTAAACGAGAATGGAAAAACAGATTTCAGAAATGCCAGCATTCCTTATAATGCACTCATTGTCCACACAACCTGTCGGCAAGCTATCGCCTTTTCTGATACAGAAATGTTTAGAAACGGTTGTTGGATCCCCTAAAATGGTGAAGTGTCTCCAATCTGGAGATCTTTTAATTGAAACTTCAAAAATATCTCATTCAGAAAAATTGTTAAATTTAACAACATTCAACAATATTCCAGTGTCAGTTACTCCCCATAGCACACTGAACGCGTCTAAAGGCATTATCAGTGAATGAGAATTACTAACCATCTCTGAAGAAGAAATAGTACAAGAGTTTAGCGAACAAAAAGTGACACATGCACGGAGAATAATGACCAAAAAAGATGGCAACCTACTACCAACTAGGTCCATTATTTTGACGTTCAGCACTCCGAATCTTCCATCTTCTGTCAAAGCAGGTTATTTAAACTGCAAGATTCGACCTTACATCCCGAATCCCATTCGCTGTTTTAACTGCCAGAAGTACGGCCATGCACAGACTGCATGCAGAGGCGATGCTGTGTGTCCTATTTGTGGCTCCAAGGAGAGTGTACAGCTTCCTCTCCTACTTGCCCAAACTGTAAAGGAAGCCATCCTGCTTTTCTAAAGCATGTGACCTCTGGAAAACAGGAAAACAAATCCAGAAATATAAAGTGGAGCATAAAGTCACATATCCTGAAGCAAGAAAGCAAGTGCTGTTAACCATACCTAGCAGATCATACGCATCAGTAACCAGAAGTAGCCGCTCAGTAGCAACACAAACAGATGTCTCCATAGAACCAAACAGTTCTTTTTCTACCTGGGCCAAAACTGCGCTAACATCCAAAAAAGAAACTTACAGTCACCGAGACCAGCAATATGCCAATTAGTATCCCAACGAATGCTATCTCAACCTTGGCAGAAACAGCAAAATCAGCAATGTTGAAGACCACAAAAAGGTGAAACAATGCAATAGGAAAATGGAAATTGATATTCAACCAGAGGATGAAGAATCAGTTTTAAAATTATATGCTAATAATACCATAGAAACAAGACCCCCAACCTTTTCAAGGAATGAAAAATCAAAACAAAGCAGACTGAAGCCTTCTCCGAAAACACAGTCAGATCAATCTTCCTTAATCAAATCCAAACAATGAATAAATTCATACAATGGAACTGTAGAGGATTACGCAGTAATTTTGATGACCTGAGTGATTTACTTTTTCAAACAAATGCAGTAGGTGTATGCTTACAGGAAACATTTCTATCACCAAAAGTCTCTCTCAGATTCAAAAATTACACCATGTTTAAACGAGACAGATTCTGATGGCCCTTCTCGTGGAGGGGTAGCTGTTCTTGTAAAATCTACTATACCGTCAAAACATGGATAAGGGGATGGTTGAGTGGCAGAAGACAGAGAGTGGTAATCAATGGACACTGCTCAACGTGGACTAATGTTATTAGTGGAGTTGCTCAAGGTTCAGTGTTGGGTCCATTGTTGTTTTCGGTGTTTATGAATGATATTGATGATGGGATATCAAGTTTAATGTCTAAGTTTGCAGATGATACAAAGGTTGGCAGGGTCGTTAAGGACACTACTGACGCTATGCTGCTGCAACAGGATCTGGAAAGGTTGAACAGATGGGCTGAGAGGTGGCAAATGAAGTTTAACATTGACAAATGTAAAGTACTACATATGGGTAACAGTAACCCCAGAGCAATGTATCAACTCTGCGGTACTACACTGACAGTGGTGGAGAATGAAAAGGACCTGGGGGTAATTGTGCAGGCAGATATGAAGTTCTCTGAGCAGTGCAGACGAGCTGCAAGAGTAGCTCATGGTGTCTTGTCAATGATATACAGGAATTTTTCTAGCAGGGATAAGGAGGTGATTATTCCCTTGTATAAGGCAATGGTTAGGCCACATCTTGAGTACTGTATACAGGTCTGGAGGCCTCATTTCAAGAAGGATGTAGAGCTGCTGGAACGGGTACAGAGAAGGGCAACAAGATTAGTAAATGGAACAAAGGGTTGCTCTTACGAAGAAAGGCTTAAGTTTTGCAAATTACAGAGTCTGGAGACTAGTCACCGGCGAGGTGATCTGATAGAGGTGTATAAGGCTTTGAATGGTTTGAGCATGCTCAATGCCAATGGGATTCTTCATCTTTCTCAGAATAATCACCTCAGAGGGCATAAATTCAAATTGAGGAAGGATGGATGTCGGATAGATGTGCGGAAATTTGCCTTTGGCCAGCGGGTGGTTGGTTGGTGGAACCGACTTCCATCACTTGTTGTTGAAGTTGATAGCCTAAACAAATTTAAAGCTCAACTGGACAGGTATTTCGAACGAACGGAGGGGTGAAATGGGAGAGGGTTTTTTTTTTTTTTTTTTGGCTGATGCTGAATAAGCTTGCTTTCTTGCATCATATGCCTCTGCTAATGCTAATGCTAACATCTCCAGCTACAAACCTCCTTAGAAGTTTTAGCAGTTCGGATGGCAGTGGGAATATCATTAACGCTTGCATCCATTTATATGTCGCCCAATTATCCTTGCTCCCAGACTGAACTTGACAATCTAATCGCACAACTGCCGCCTCCTTATGCTCTGCTTATTCGGTGATTTCAACGGCCACCATCCATTGTGGGGATCTTCCACCATGGATAGGAGAGGCCAATTAATTGAAATATTCCTGGATAACCATAACCTGACTCTGCTGAATTCTGGCTCTCCAACTCATATACAACTACCTACAGGTACTACCTCAGCCATAGACTTATCCATCTGTTCAGCATCTCTTTTTTCAAGAATGGAATGGTTAGTGCTGAATGATCCATTCCACAGTGACCATTTTCCTATTATCAGTTCAATTGAAACCCAGGTCGTGTCATGTCCTGAAAGCCGTACTTCTTGGAATTTTAATAAAGCAGACTGGGTAAACTACTCAACTTGTGTCCTACTCAACACTCAATATGTTCAACATCAACATATTGATGACGTAACTGACCACATTACCAGCCAAATCTTATCTGCAGCAGAAATTTCCATCCCAAAATCAGACCAATGTGTACACAAAAACCAGTGGTGGAATGCGGATTGCTCTAAAGCGAAAGTAGAAAAAAACCGTGCTTGGAACCAGTTCCACAAATGCCCAACTACTGCCAATCTAATTTTATACAAAAAACTCAGAGCAAAAGCAAGGCAAATTAGGAAGAAAGCAAAATGTGATTCCTGGATCAACTTCGCATCAACTATTAACAAAAATACTGACTCTCGAATTATATGGAAAAAAAATACAAGCTCTCAATGGGAAATTTCCTCCGCAGCAATCCCCGATAGTACAATGGAATGGGCAGGACCTATCCTCTTCTACAGACATTGCAAATGCTTTAGCAGAATCTTTCTATAACATTTCCGCCTCCTCTTCTTATGTCACCTCCTTTCAACACATTAAAACTGTTGAGGAACGTCATAAATTTAATTTTTCGAATTGACTCTCACTTCCGTACAACCAACCATTTTCTATAGCTGAACTCAAAGAATCCTTAAGCAAATCTCCAAATAGTGCAGCAATACCAGACGGCATTCACTACAGTATGTGAAGCATCTATGTGAAGCCGATCTCTACATGCTATTACTCTTTTATAACTGGATCTTCTCAGAAAATGCATATCCTCTCTCTCTCATAGCGTCATTCCTATATTTGTGCTATTCTAAAACCAGGTAAAGATCCTTCCATAATGGAGAATTACAGACCAATATCGTTGACAAGCTGTTTGGGCAAAATCTTCGAAAGGATGGTGCATAAGAGGCTCGTCTGGGTTCTGGACTCCCAAAACGTTCTTTCCGATCACCAATATGGCTTCCGTAAAAACAGATCTGCCCCAGATTTACTACTCAAAATTGAACCTAACATACGTAACACTTTTGCCATGAGACAACATCTGGTGATGGTGAACCTAGATATTCAGAAAGCATTTGATACCACTTGGCATCATAGTATTATCAAAGATATACATCAGTTGGGGCTGAGAGGCTACCTTCCACAATTCATCTAGAACTTTTTAAGGTTACGCACCTTTCAAGTCCGATATCAAAACGTCACATTTAATAAGAGGGTGTTCCACAGGGTTCCATACTGAGTGCGACCCTATTTGCGATTCGGGTCAACAACGTATTGGAAGAACTTCCAAAAACCATTCAAATATACATGTATGCAGATGACCTCACCATATCCTGCCAGTCACAAAGTATGAATACTGTTGAAAGAGTTACAAATTGCTCTTGCCAGAATAGAATCATGGACCTTACATAATGGCCACTGCCTAGCTGAGCAAAAATCCACCGTTACTCATTTTTGCAAATTACGCTCACTACATCCCGATCCTGAACTAAAGATTAATAACATTTCAATTCCTCTTGTTCACACTGTCCGTGTTCTTGGCCTCGTACTGGATAAGAAACTGAACTTTCAAGCACATGTGGCTTATCTTAGAACTATCTGTTTGAAAAAGTTGAATATTCTCTGGTGTGTGTCATCTATGTCATGGGATGCTGATCGACATACCCTGATCCATCTTTATCGAACTCTCATCAGATTCCACTTAGACTATGGCTCTCCAGTGTATGACTCTTCAAGAAGAACTACTTTAGAGCAATTGAATACGATCCAGCACAGTGCGCTGAGAGTTTCTCTAGGGGCTTTCAGAGCCTTTATATCGAAGCTCATGAACCACCTTTACATCTTCGGAGAAGAACATTACTTTTGATGTATGCCACAAAAATTCGCAGTCTTCCCTCCCACCCTAGTTAGAAATGTCTGTATAATACCGAATTGGAGTCATTTTACAACATTAAGCCAAATGAAAACCGACCTGCTGCACTTAGACTTAAAGAACTCACTCAAACATGGAATATAGACATCAGCAATATATTTCAGGACATGACACCTCCTGATCCGCCTTGGACGGACAAATATTTCTGTTAATTACGACAACTATTTTCAACAGTGGCGTAAGAACACCTTGTCCCCCTCCAATATCGCACAATTACATGAAACTCACTCTTCTAACTCAGAGGCCTGTAAAATCTATACAGATGGATCAAAAACTGAGACCCAAGTAGGTGCTGCAGCAGTCTTCCCTTCATTCACCATTTCTGTTTCATTACCAACAGAATGCAGTATCTTTACTGCTGAGCTTTATGCTATTAATTTAGCTCTTGATCGAATAACTGAATTTTTAATTACGACTACTTTAATATACACCGACTCACTCAGTGCTGTCACTGCTGTAATTAGCATTAGCATTAGTAGAGGCATTTGATGCAAGAAAGCAAGCTTATGCAGCATCAGCCAAAAAAAAAAAAAAAAAAGTAACATAAATAAATAAAAATAACCACTTCCACTTCACCCCTCTGTTCGTTCGAAATACCTGTCCAGCTGAGCCTTAAACTTATTTAGGCTATCAACTTCCACGACAAGGGATGGAAGTCTGTTCCACCCACCAACCACCCGCTGGCTAAAGGCAAATTTCCGCACATCTATCCTACATCTGTCTTTCCTCAATTTGAATTTATGCCCTCTCAGGTGATTTTTCTGAGCTAGAGGAAGAATCCCATCAGCATTGAGCATGCTCAAACCATTCAAGGCTTTGTACACCTCTATCAGATCACCCCGCTGGTGCCTAGTTTCCAGACACTGTAATTTGCAAAACTTAAGCCTTTCTTCGTAAGAGAACCCCTTTGTCCCATTCACCAATCTAGTTGCCCTTCTCTGTACTCGTTCCAGCCAGTGTTGCCATTTTAGCGGTTTTCCCGCTAGATTTAGCGGAATTGCTTCAGGTTTAGCGGATTAAAATATGAAATAGCGGATAGCGGATTTTTTAGCGGGAAGAGTATAAATGTTTAGCATTTTATATATTTTGGCAATGTAACATTTAAATTAAGAAATATTTATTTAACAAATATTAAATTAATTGTTCAATTAATTATTTAATTAACAATAAAATATTTCATAATTGAAATGTTTTATTGATATACATCGTAAACATAGTAGGGATATCATATTTCATAGGTTTTTTTTGTTTTTTTTTTATAAAGCGAAGAATCGGTTTTATATTATTCTGGAATTTCCCTGAGGTGAACCACAACAATTTTATGTAGTTACGCCCGCGGTCAAACGACCTGGCCGTTGGGTCATAGCTTTAATTGTTGAATCAAATCTAAAAATGTGGGAAAAATTCTAATGACGCCTTATTTTGAAACCGCGAAGAAATGGCATTGAATAATTTTTATTCTTCGTATTTGATTGCCTTCCAAGAAATGCGATCCGAATTACCGACATAACATTAAAAGTCATTTAAAAACTTTCAAACATATTAAGTCAGTAGAAGAACCATTTTCACCTAATAGATCAGGCAACCAATCTAAATTAAATTTTCCCACCAAGAATTTACAAACAGTGGAAGCTGAAGCAAAGTTAAGTTTGTTTGTTTGTGCTCACTCGTCAATACTGGCAATAGACCACCTTGGTGAATTATGTAAGAATGCATTCCAAGATCAAACAGCCAAAACTTTAAAAATTCATCGAACAAAATGCAACGGCGTTATAAAATATATCCTACACCCCCACTTTCAGAAAGATTTATTATAGTCAGTGCCCAATGGCTTTTCAAATTATAGTTTGTTACTAGATGAATCAAACGATATTAGTGTAACGAAACTATTAGGTATTGCAATTGTGTATTATGATGAGCAATTCGATAAAAGAGTTTCTACATTCTTAGCTCTTGTAGAATTAGTATGTAACGCTGAAATGATCAATGTAACGCTGAAAATATTTCAAATTCAATTAAAATAACGCTGGAAAATTTTAAACTTACTTTAAATAAATAAATGAATTTTCTGTTTATACTCCGGGACGACCAAACGGTCAGAGGAGTTAACAAGATACACAGAATACAAGAAACAGTACCGTATTCAGCAGTCACGGGCTTGAACCCCGGTCACTCAAGGCACGTGTACTTATGCACCCGCGCGCCTGACCACTAGGCTACGGCATCAGAGCCAGTCTGTTTTCAGTATCATTTAGTCTACCTTCCATAATTACAATATACCAAAAATAATATGAAGAATTAGCTGAAACGATTTAAACCAGAATTTAAATAATTTGTGGGCATTGGGACAGATAATGCTAGCGTTATGATTGGAGTTAATAACAGCGTTTATACACATTCGAAGTCCGATGTACCGAAATTGATATTAATTAAATGCGTATGTCATTCTTTGCAATTAGCAGTATCTCATGCAACCTGCGAAACATTCCCTAGAAGTCGAGAATTCATGATCGCTGAAACTTATAATTGGTTTAGTAAATCCACTAGCTGACAAAATCAATTCAAATATTTATACAGTGCCATAAACGATGGTGCAGATCCGAAAAAGATAGTTCATTCGTGTCAAACAAGGTGATTATCCATTGAAGTTGCTATAACAAGAATTTTAGAACAGTATATTGAAATAAAAGCCCATTTTGAAATAACTCGTTTGACTGACAAACGTTATACTGCACAACTTCTTTATTCGATGTTCAAAGATGAAAGTAATTTGGCGTATATTTTATTTTTAAAAACTATCTTATCTGAAGTACAAAGAGTAAACAAATCTTTTGAATCAAATTGAAAAAAATGAGCAACAGTATATAAACATTACTCTTGTTAAATGGGAAAACATCAACAATACAATGAAGTTTTGGTCAGAAGTTTAGAAATATCCAGATGCAAGCGGTGAAAATCCATTTAAAGAAATTAGCCAATTTGCATTGGGTATTTTAATTTTGCCATTATCCAATGCAGATGTGGAAAGAATATTCAGCAACTTAAATCTAGTAAAAAAACAAAACACGCAACAGAATCAGTGTTGGCATGGTTAATGCAATCTTATCAGTACGATACGGGCTCAAAAGAGTTGAAAAGTGTTGTAAAAATTGTTTTGCCTGAAGAAGTACTTCGCAAAATAGGTACACAAGAAGCATATGATGAGGAGATATTGAATTTCGAAATTAATTTAGATTTTTAGATATTGATTTTATATTAAAAACAGAAAATAAATAACTATTTATATATACTATTTGTTTGTTTGTACAAAGTACAAACAAATGAAAATTTTAAAAATTTGGCGGGTTAAGTGTTAAAAATAGCGGATTTTGAGTATGCGGCTAGCGGGAAATATTATTAAGAGTTGACAACACTGGTTCCAGCAGCTCTACATCCTTCCTGAAATGAGGCCTCCAGGCCTGTATACAGTACTCTAGGTGTGGCCTGACCATTGCCTTATACAAGGGAATAATCACCTCCTTATCCCTGCTAGAAAAATTCCTATATATCATTGACAATACACCATGAGCTACTCTTGCAGCTCGTCTGCACTGCTCAGAGAACTTCATATCTGCCTGCACCACCACCCCCAGGTCCCTTTCATTCTCTACCACTGTCAGTGTAGTACCACAGAGTTGATACGTTGCTCTGGGGTTGCTGTTTCCCATATGTAGTACTTTACATTTGTCAATGTTAAACTTCATTTGCCACCTCGAAGCCCATCTGCTCAACCTTTCCAAATCCTGTTGCAGCAGCATAGTGTCAGTAGTGTCCTTGACAACCCTGCCAACCTTCGTATCGTCTGCAAACTTGGACATTAAGCCTGATATACCATCATCAATATCATTTATAAATACTGAAAACAATAAAGGCCCCAATACTGAACCCTGAGGGACTCCACTAATAACATTAGTCCACGATGAGCAGTGTCCATTGATTACCACTCTCTGTCTTCTCCCCCTCAACCACCCCTTTATCCATAGCAGCAACTTGCCTCCAATGCCACACTGCTCCAATTTGTGCAGCAGTCTTCCATGTGCAACAGTATCAAAAGCCTTTCTAAGATCCAAGTATATAATATCAAAGTTATTCCCTGCATCCAGTTCTTTTGTGACTGCATCATAGTATCCAATCAAATTGGTCAGGCAAGACTTCCCCTTAACAAAACCATGCTGTGTCCTAGCTATAACTGAAGTCTTGTCTAGATGATCCTGCAGTGCTTCTTTCACCAGTGCCTCCATTAATTTTCCAGGAACAGAAGTTAAACTCACAGGTCTATAATTACTTGTGTCAGCCTTTGATCCCCCTTTGTGAATTGGGGTCACATTTGCACATCTCCAGTCAATGGGTACCTCCCCTGAGTCCAAGGAAGCTCTCATAATTATGGCTAAGGGTTTGCTTACCTCCTTTGCTGCCTCCTTTAATATAACTGGATAGATCCCATCCACCCCAGGTGCCTTTCTTGTGTTTATCTTCAACAATTTCTCCTCCACTTTGCTCTCAGTTATTACAAGATTCTCTAGCTTACTGCTAGAGTTGAATACACCTCTGGCATTCCCCTCGCTGAATAACTCCTCATGTGTGAATGTCGATGCAAAATATTCATTTAGTTTGTTAGCTACCCGAGCAGGGTCATCAACAGTTGACCCATCGATCTCAAGTGGACCAATCTGATTCATCCCCTTCCTTCTAGAGTTTACATAAGTAAAGAACTCTTTGCTGTTTTTCTTCGCATCCCTTGCCAAGGATCTCTCGTAATCTGCCTTCGCCTGCCTAACCTCCTTTGTAACTTGGTTACAGATCAACTTGTATCTATCATAGGCGTCCGTGTCACGTGTTAATTTGTATGTATCCCATGCATTTTTCTTCTCTGCCATATGCCTCATTAGTTCATCTGACAACCATTTAGGCCTAAACCTTGAACAATATTTCTTAGTTGGTATGTAAAGCCTAGTAGCTTCCACGATAAGTTCTTTGAATGCTTCCCATTTTGAATTTGCTGTTGGCAATATCATCAGTTGATGCCACTGTATAGAATTTAAATACTGTCTCAGTCCATTGTAGTCGCCTTTACGAAAGCAATACCCCTTCCCTTTACCCCTAATGGTAGTTACCTCTTTGAGTAACTCCCACTTCAGCACACTGTGATCACTGCCACCAAGTGGTTCATTTATCTGCAGATTCTTAATGCATGAAGAATCACTACTGATAATCAATTCAAGAGTATTACTCCCTCTAGTTGCCTCCCGAACATGCTGATGTAGAAAACAATCATCCAATAAATCCACAAAAGCCTTGCTACTGTGTGAGTGACCAGCCCCCAAATTCCAGTCAATATCTGGGAAATTAAAATCCCCCATTATAAGACTCTCTGATTTACTGGCCCACTCTATTTCTCCGAACAGTTTCTTATTATACTCATCAGAGTCATTAGGCCTATAGCACACTCCTACTCTCAATTTTGATCTCCCAATGCTTATGTCACACCAAACTGACTCGACACTGCACTGTCCAGCGATGTCGACTGGCTTCACTTCCTTGGATTTTATGTGTTTTTTAACTAATAGCATAACCCCTCCTCCCTTCCTATCCTGTCTATCCTTTCTGTAGACATTGTACTCCCCAAATTCCAGTTCTGCATTTCTTATATCTGTGTGACACCACGTCTCTGAAATCCCCACAATATCTGCCTTTGATGTTTTGAGCAATACCTCAAATTCATCAAATTTATTTACTAAACTCCTAGCATTGGTGTACACACAAGTATACATGCACCTGTTCTTTTTCTTAGCTACCCTAACACAACCCATGTGTTTACTTGTACCCCAATGATTCCCAGCAGTCTCTGAAATATCCTGCATCTTATTTTCCAGGCTGCGGCTCATTCCAATAGAAGCAGTGCAAGAATCACTTTCACCTCTGCCAGTGGCTACTGTTAATCTATTAGTCCTTGTATCCCCCCAATCTAGCAGTTTTCCGACCCACCTAACATTGCCTCGATAGCATCAGCAAACATTCTTGCACCCTTTCTATTTAAGTGTATCCCATCCCTGTAGAAGCAGTCTCTCCTGTTAACAAGTACAGACCAGGCTGAAAAAAATTCTACCCCTTGAGCCCTGCACAATCTTTCCAGGGCCGAATTGATTGACAGGGCTCTCATCATATACTCCCTCCTATCGTGTACTCATATACTCCCTCCTATCGTAATAAGTGGTAACAACTCCTCTCACCCTGTAATAAAACAGATTCATTCTAAGTTACTTGCCTGTAAGGAATTGAACCAAACTGTGACATTCTGCTGGATCCCAGGACATTCTGGAATAGCTGGCAATGAAAGAACAGATCATGCAGCCAAACAACCAGAAACCACTTTTTCGCAAACTATTCAAGTTCCATATGCAGATTACAAACACATTATCCGTAAAGCATGTTATAATAGCTGGTCATTAATCTGGAAAGGTTATCCAGGAAATAAACTCATAAAAAAAATAATAAAATAAAAGAAATAAACAAATAAAACAGGAACCAAAGCTATGGCCCTCCAGCTTCCAGAAAAGCAGACGAGAAGAAACAATTTTAGGAAAGCTCAGGATTGGGCATACTCATCTCACTCACCTGTATCTATTAACTAATGACAGTGCTCCCCAATGTACATCATGTCAAGTACAAAACATCCGCTTAGATACTTTTAAATCGATTACTAATATGCAGAAATCAATAAATCTAATGCAAATTCTGGGAGATGATCCTAATAAAAAGGAACTATTTACTTTCCTAAACCGGATAGGAATATACCATAAAATATAGTTATTATTTCATATTCGCCATTAGAAAGACACAATATGGCCCAAGTAGCCTAAGTGTCGTTAAACCCAACAACAGTGACAATACCACCAGATAAAAACATTGTACAACAGCCAGTTAAGCAAACAAGCTCTGAAAGAGATAATCAAAAATCAAGTACTGATACTATGGACATAGATAGAAATTCACACCAAGATGAACCACTTCTTGAAATTCATGCAGAAGAGGAGGAAATGGACATCACCAGGCCAACTTTCCCAAAAAGGGAAAAAACAAGACTAGACAGGCGCAAACAAACCATATGCCATAAGCAAGTGAACACACCCGATAATCCCCAATAATATATAGATTCGTTCAATGGAATTGTTGCGGACTCAGAGCTAACTTAGACGATGTTTGTGACTTAATTACCAAATATAAGCCTGCTGTTCTTTGTCTACAAGAAACAAACCTGGCCCCTAAAATATCTATGAGCATAAAACATCATATAATGATGCTTGAAAAGGATAGAAAAGACTCTAATACAGCACATGGAGGCGTAGTATTGCTAGTAAACTCTCGAACTTCTCGAACTTTACAACTGTAGAAGCAATCGCTGCTAGAGTTATGGTTGGGATAGCAGTAACAGCTGTTTCCTTATACCTTTCGCCTAGTAATTCATACACTTTAGCAGATTTGGATGATTTAGTTAATCAACTGCCACCACCTTTCTGTATCTTGGGTGACTGGAATGGGTAATCACCCTTTATGGGATTCCTCGCACCTTGATAAAAGAGATCAGTTAATTGAAAAATTTCTTGAAAGGCACAACTTAACATTATTAAACAATGGGACTCACACATTATGTGCATCTTTCCTCAACTTCTGCGATTGATCTCTCAATATGCTCGCCAAACCTCTTTCCGCTTATTGATTGGACAGTCACTGATAACCTTCATAATAGTGATCACTTTCCAGTAATATGCACACTATCGACTAACTCTCCTCCTCAAACTGAAATAAAAACTGTTTGGAAATATCAAAAACTGGCACATCTAGATATTCAGACCATTGAGACTCTCACCATTGACTCTGCGGTACCTTACATAACTCAGCAAATAATAACAGCTGCAGAAACCGGCATATTCATATCATCCATAAAAGCCCATTGACCAAAAATATGGTGGAATGAAGCCTGTAGCAATGCGAAGAAAGAGAAGAATAGATATTGGAACTTATTTCATAAATACCCAACCACAGCTAATCTCATACAGTTCAAGAATGCTAGAGCTAAAGTTCATCACATACAATGAATAAGCAAAAAAGAGACATGGTCCAGATATGCCTCCACTATAATCAGAACCGTTTGGACTAAAGTTCAAAGAATTAATTGAAAATATCCTCCCATTACCACTCCAATAATACTTCTAAAAGGGAAAGAAATCTGCAATTCTCTTGAAATTGCAAATACATTAGGTGAAACATTTGAAACTCTCTCAGCTGTAACTGCATTTGAGCCAAGCTTTCAGTCACATAAAGTACAAGCAGAAAAATATAATCTCAATTTCAATACCTCACGACAGCTTCCATATAATGTACCCCTTACCATGACAGAGTTACGAAGCTCACTTGCAAGATCCACTTATACTGCTGCTGGTTCTGATGGGGTTTACTATGCCATGATATATCATTTGTGTGAAGAATCCCATTCTGCTCTTCTAAAACTGTATAATAGAATCTTTGATGAAGATTACACCCTACCAGCTGGTGTCATTCTATTCTATTAGCTTTCCCAAAACCAGGAAAGGACCATTCAGATCCAGCAAATTACTGACTGATAGCGTTAACCAGCTGTATAGGAAAAATATTAGAAGAAATAATTAATGCCAAGTTGACATGATTCCTAGAGAACGAAAACATTCTAAGTCACAATCAATATGGATTTCAAAGAACCAGATCAATACTTGACCTTATGGTGAAAGCTGAAGGAAACATTCAAACTGCATTTCTCAGCAATGAGCACCTAGTGATGGTATGTCTTGATATCGAAAAAGCTTTCAGTACAACCTGGCGATATGGGATTCTTCATGATCTTTACGAATCCGGCCTTTGTGGTCATCTTCTGAAATTTATCTGCAACTTTTTGAGCAATAGGTCCTTTCAGGTAACGATTTCACTCTGCTCTCTCCCAAACATTTGTGCAAGAAGAAGGGGTCCCCAGGGTTCTGTGCTTAGTGCCACGCTCTTCTCCATTAGGATTAATTCAATTACCAAATGTATTCCTGACACAGTTGAAATATATCTGTATGCCGATGATCTGGCAATCTCATGCCACTCACAAAACATGTGTTTCATTGAAAGACAGCTTCAAGGTCTTGACACCAGCTGGTAGGGTGTAATCTTCATCAAAGATTCTATTATACAGTTTTAGAAGAGCAGAAATGATATATCATGGCATAGTAAACTCCATCAGAACCAGCAGCAGTATTAGTGGATCTTGCAAGTGCGCTGCGTAACTCTGTCATGGTAAGGGGTACATTATATGGAAGCTGTCGTGAGGTATTGAAATTGAGATTATATTTTTCTGCTTGTACTTTATGTGACTGAAAGCTTGGCTCAAATGCAGTTACAGCTGAGAGAGTTTCAAATGTTTCACCTAATGTATTTGCAATTTCAAGAGAATTGCAGATTTCTTTCCCTTTTAGAAGTATTATTGGAGTGGTAATAGGAGGATATTTTCAATTAATTCTTCGAACTTTAGTCCAAACGGTTCTGATTATAGTGGAGGCATATCTGGACCATGTCTCTTTTTTGCTTATTCATTGTATGTGATGAACTTTAGCTCTAGCATTCTTGAACTGTATGAGATTAGCTGTGGTTGGGTATTTATGAAATAAGTTCCAATATCTATTCTTCTCTTTCTTCACATTGCTACAGGCTTCATTCCACCATATTTTTGGTCAATGGGCTTTCATGGATGATTTGAATATGCCAGTTTCTGCAGCTGTTATTATTTGCTGAGTTATGTAACGTACCGCAGTGTCAATGGTGAGTCTCAATGGTCTGAATATCTAGATGTGCCAGTTTTTGATATTTCCAAACATTTTTTATTTCAGTTTGAGGAGGAGAGTTAGTTGACAGTGTGCATATTACTGGAAAGTGATCACTATTATGAAGGTTATCAGTGACTGTCCAATCAATAAGCGGAAAGAGGTCTGGTGACCATATTGAGAGATCAATTGCAGAAGTTAACAAGCTTTTTCAGTGGACAAAAAATAACATACATAGACTTTCAAAACAAAAAAACAACAGCAATTAATTTTTGCCGTAAACGGAATTTACATCCTGATCCAGATTTGCATCTTGAGTCTCATCCAATTACTTTTCAACAGAGTATTAGCTTTCTTGGACTAATTCTGGATAATAAACTAAGTTTCTTATAACATATTAAGCAGATTCGTGCAGCCTGTCTAAAGAAGCTGAATCGCCTCAGGGCAATTTCTGCTATGTCATGGGGTGCAGATCAGTACATGCTACTGCACTTATACCAGTTGCTAATAAGATCCAGACTAGATTATGGATCTCCTGCATGTGCCTCAGCTAGAGAAAGTGCATCAAAATGGCTCGACCCATTACATCACAATGCTGTCTGTATTGCACTGGGAGATTTTCGTACATCGCCAGTTCAGAATCTCTATACGGAAGCACACGAACCACCTCTATTCCTTTGTTGGCATGCTCTGCTATTAAGCTATGCAGCTAAAATCAGAAGTGTCCCCCATCATTCTATATGGCAGTATCTATTCACCCCAAAATGGCATAATTTGTACCAAAATAAACCATGTGGCATTAGATTACAAAACGTTCATCTTGTTCTCAAATCTTGAGAACGAGAGTAGCCTTGTGCAGGCGAAGTTTTTTACTGCTCCTGGAACAGAGAAGTTTTTTCTGGTTTATTAGCTTAAATTGGCATATTAACTTATTTTCTAGAGTAGCTTTATATTCCTAGTTACAATACTTAGCTTAAAGTTTAACTTAGATAGAGATTTTGTAGGTATTACTTAGTATCGGTAAGGGTATCAAATCCACATGTTAACGTTGCAGCTCTGCTGAACGAGAAGTTTTTTAGCCATGTTTAGCCGCTTTGTTGACCAATTGTTACATCAAATTATTTCTATAAGTAGCTTATAGACCTAGTCAGGATCCTTAGTTTATTCTAAATTGAGACAGCGAGATTTGGAAGTTAATTAATACTTAAGTGTCCGTAGATTTACCGTTCGTAACTTGCCACCATTGTTATACGACACAACGTTATATCCCGAACTAGATAACGTAAGCTTAGTATAGTACAGTATATAATATAATGTTGTCAGTTAATCAGTAAAATCTATTAATTTTGTTAAATTTTGTTGAAAATTAAATTGTACTTTTGACTAAATACATATAACGACTTAGATTACAAATGTAACATAATTAATTAATACATAACTTGATACGGAAGTTATATAAACGGAACTCGTAGATAATACTCGATACTGAAAAATATATGTAGCATTATAACTGTGTTGGGATACAAGTTTAGGGTTATAATTTTGTACTGAAATTGAAATTTTATTGAAATAAAATCGAGATCATGACTCAGACCAGAGCAGCAAAGCAAAAGGCTCGAGCTAATGGGAGTACTGTGGCTCAGGGGAGAACTGAGGGCGGCAGTTGCCCTCTGAATCACAGCCTTTTAAAATGCACTGCTTGCATGATGTTTGTGGAGCAATTAGGTACGGGACATGATATTGCCATGAGGGATATCTTTGTGTGTGCGCGATGTAAGGAGTGTAAGGAAATCAGGCGACAACTCAGTATTGTTATGGGCCTATATGAGAGCTTGAAGGACAGGGTGGATGCCCTCGAAGGATCTAAATTGAGGGGCCTATCAAGCTCTCAGCTACCCACATCAACACCAGAGATTGCACTTGGTCATCACGCAACACAGCGGCAACCCCCAAGGCAGAATGCACTGGTCCGACAGAAACTAGTAGTTGTTGGTGACTCTATTGTCAGGGAAACGGGGAACATGCTTTTTAAAAAGGATAGGTCAACCAGGTCCAGGGTATGTCTGCCAGGGGCAAAGGTTGATGATATTGTAGAACGGATATCATCTTTTAAGGGCACAAAAGGTGATATAGTTGTACACGTTGGCACTAATGATATTAAGAGTAGGAGACAGGCAGAATTACTTAACAAGTACAGATCACTGTTGAAAAAAAGCCGTGAACTAGGGTTGAATTTGAAGGGGTCTGCAATTCTGTCCAGACACGATAGGAGGGAGTATATGATGAGAGACTTGTCGATCAATTCGGCCCTGGAAAGATTTTGCAAGGCTCAAGGGGTAGAATTTTTTTCAACCTGATCTGTACATGTTCACAGGACAGACTGCTTCTGCAGGGATGGGATACACTTAAATAGAAAGGGTGAAAGAATATTTGTTGACGCTATTGAGGCAGTGTTAGGTAGGTCGGAAAACTGCTAGCTTGGTGGGATACAAGGACTAATAGATTAATAGTAGCCACTGTCAGAGGTGAAAGTGATTCTTGCACTGCTTCCATTGGAATGAGCAGCAGCATGGAAAACAAGATGCAGGATATTTCAGAGACTGCTGGGAGTCATTGCAGTACAAATAAACACATGGGTTGTGTTAGGGTAGCTAAGAATAGGAACAGGTGCATGTATACTTCCATGTACACCAATGCTAGGAGTTTGGTAAATAAATTTGATGAATTTGAGGTATTGCTCAAAACATCAAAGGCAGATATTGTTGGGATATCAGAGACGTGGTGTCACACAGATATAAGGAATGCAGAACTGGAATTTGAGTAGTAAAATGTGTGCAGAAAGGATAGACAGGATAGGAAGGGAGGAGGGGTTATGCTATTAGTTAAGAAACACATAAAATCCAAGGAAGTGAAGCCAGTCAACATCGCTGGACAGTGCAGTGTCGAGCCAGTTTGGTGTGACATAAGCATTGGGAAATCAGAATTGAGAGGAGGAGTGTACTATAGGCCTAATGACTCTGATGAGTATAATAAAAAACTGTACACGGAAATAGAGTAGGCCAGTAAATCAGAGAGTCTTTTAATGGGGAATTTTAATTTCCCAGATATTAACTGGAATTGTGGGTTGGTCACTCACACACTAGCAAGGCTTTTGTGGATTTATTGGATGATTGTTTTCTACATCAGCATGTTCGGGAGGCAACTAGAGGGAGTAATACTCTTGATCTGATTATCAGTAGTGATTCTTCATACATTAAGAATCTGCAGATAAAGGAACTAATAGGTGACAGTGATCACAGTTTACTGAAGTGGGATTTACTCAAAGAGGTAACTACCATCAGGGGTAAAGGGAAGGATTTTTGCTTTCGTAAAGGCGACTAGGTTGGTCTGAGACAGTATTTAAATTCTATACAGTAGGACCAACTGATGATGTTACCAACAGCAAATTCAAAATGGGAAGCATTCAAAGAACTTATCTTGGAAGCTACTAGGCTTTACATACCAACTAAGAAATATTGTTCAAGGTTTAAGCCTAAATGTTTGTCGGATGAACTAATGACACATATGGCAGAGAAGAAAAATGCATGAGATACATATAAATTAATGGGTGACATGAAAGCCTATGATAGATATAAGCTGGTCTGTAACCAAGTTACAAAGGAGATTATGTAGGTTAAGGCAGATTATGAGAAATCATTGGCAAAGGATGCAGAGAAAAACAGAAAAGAGTTCTTTACCTATGTAAACTCTAGAAGGAAAGGGATGAATCAGATTAGTCCACTGGATATTGATGGTTCAGCAATTGAGGATCCTGCTCAGGTAGCTAACAAACTAAACAAGTATTTTGCATCTACATTCACACATGAGGAGTTATTCAGGAAGGGGAATGCCAGCGGTGAAGTAAACTCTGGCAGTGAGCTAGATGATTTTGTAATAACTGAGAGGAAAGTGGAGGAGAAATTGTTGAGGATAAACATAAGAAAGGCACCTGGGGTGGATGGGATCTATCCGGCTATATTAAAGGAGGCAGCAAAGGAAGTAAGCAAACCCTTAACCATAATTATGAGAGCTTCCTTGGACTCAGGGTAGGTACCCATAGACTGGAGATGTGCAAATGTGACTCCAATTCACAAAGTAGGATCAAAGGCTGTCACAAGTAATTATAGACCTGTGAGTTTACCTTTCGTAAACCTTTTGTTTTCATAAAAAAAAAAAAAAATTCTCACAAAGAACACTGACACTAGATTAACCTGGAGGAAAATCCAACATCTCAATGGCAAATATCCATTGTCATCCTCTCCTATATTGATCCGTAATGGACAGGAACTGTCTTCCCCAAAAACATAGCAAATGCTTTTGTGGAACTTTTGCAAAAATATCAGCAGCAAATTCATGTGATGCTCCATTCCAACGAATTAAAGAGGCAGCAGAAAGGCAGAAGTTTAATTTCAACACTGGTCTTTGTCTTCCATATATTCAGCCTTTTACAATATCTGCATTAAAGGAATCTCTTAATAGAGCACCCAATAGTGTAACTGGCCCTGATGGTGTATTTTATATTATGTTAAAACACTTGAATGATACTGCTTTAAAAACTCTTCTAATATTTTTTAACAGAATTTTTCAAGAACATGTTTATCCTTGCTCTTGGAGACATTCATTTTTATTAGCCATCCCTAAAGGTCCCAAGTGCCAAGCTAGTGATCTAGCAATTTCCAAAGCCTTTTTACTTTCAAAGTTATTTATTTTCTGGCTCTTTTTAAATAAAGAAGGAAACCTCCTACAAGAAAGGTAAAACACCTTTCTTTTGTATATATAACTAACTTCTGTAACACACTAACCACTAACTTCTTATCGTTTGGTCGCTGGTGGCACCGCTTCTGCCTCCATGTGGCGGGGCCTGTACCCTGGGGGATAAACCAACCCTCAGGGCTAAAAGGAGCCAAAATGGAAACCAATGAATTTCCTTGTCTAGAGCCCAAGAGCGCTCAATGTGAAAACCATGAAACAGACCATGACTTCTCTATCTCGAAGGGAATGAAAAAGGACACTGGCAGACAGGAATCACCAGCCTTCCTGATTATCCATTCTCTGTCGGCGCAACCTGTTAGTAAGCTCTCTCCTTTCATCATACAATGATGCCTGGAAAATGCAGCAGCATCACCAAAAAATGGTGAAACATCTCCAATCCGGAGACTTCTCATCCAAGACACTCTGAACTATTATTAAGACTCACTACTTTTTAAGTGGAATTCCAATTCAAACCACTCCACATAACACGCTGAATTCGTCCAAGGAACTGAAATTGTCACAAAAACTCACTTATAAAAAGCAGCCAGATTCATCTCCCTCTTACAAATCCAAATAATGGAACATATCATCCAATGGAACTGTAGAGGCCTTCGCAGTAACATTGATGATATCCATGAATTAATTCACTACTACAGACCTCTTGCAATGTGCTTGCAGGAAACGAATTTGACACCTCAGGTCTCAATTACAATAAAAATTATACTATGTTCAGGCAAGACAGAGCTGGCTCTAACAGTGCTCATTGAGGAGTAGCAATACTCTTTGATTCAAGCATCGCCTCCAGACACATCCCTTTATAAACCACCTTAGAAGCCGTTGCCACACGCATTGTAAATGGTATCACTCTGACACTGGTTTCCATCTGTCCCCCAATCCTCTTTCAAAGTATAGATTGGGTAACTATGAGTGATCCTTATAGCAGCGACCATTATCCGATAATCTGCAAAATTCAAACATCTTATTCCTTCCCAACGGAAAATCCAATTAAATGGAAATTTTCAAGGGCTGACTGGACAAAATACAGAACGGACATATCATTTGACAGCTATATCATTCAGTCCTGTTCCATCAACAGTGTTACCAAACACATCACAAATCAAATTCTGACAGCCACAACCACTGCCATTCCTCAATATCAAGTAAGAAATAGACGAAAAATAAATTACTGGTGGAATGAAGACTGCAACAATGCAAAAAAAGAGAAAAACAAAGCATGGAACCTTTTCCGCAAACATCCAACCACCTGCAATCTTATTAATTATAAATGTCTTAGAGCAAAAGCTCATTATATCAGACGTAACGCAAAAAAAGAAAATTGGATTGAATTCGCCTCATCAGTAAATAAATATACCGATATCAGATTAAACTGGAGAAAAACAAAATGTTTAAACAATAAATTTCCTCCTTTATCCACCCAACTACTGAACTGGAATGGTAGGAGCTTTCTACCCCTACAGAAATATCAAATGTACTGGGGATCGTATCTTAGCATTAGCATTAGCAGAGGCATATGATGCAAGAAAGCAAGTTTATGCAGCATCAGCCAAAAAAAAAAAAAAACTGCTCCCATTTCACCCCTCCATTCATTCCAAATACCTGTCCAGCTCAGTCTTAAATTTATTTAGACTATCAACTTCCACAACAAAGGATGGAAGTCTGTTCCACCAACCAACTACCCGCTGGCTAAAGGCAAACTTCCACACATCTATTCTACATCTGTTTTTCCTCAATTTGAAATAATGCCCTCTCAGGTGATTATTCTGAGCAAGAGGAAGAATCTCATCAGCATTAAGCATGCTCAAACCATTCAAGGCTTTATACACCTCAGTCAGATCACCTCACAGGTGTCTAGTCTCCAGACACTGTAATTTGCAAAATTTAAGCCTTTCTTCGTAAGAGCAACCCTTCGTTCCATTCACTAATCTTGTTGCCCTTTTCTGTACTGGTTCCAACAGCCCTACATCCTTCTTAAAATGAGGCCTCCAGACCTGTATACAGTACTCAAGGTGTGGCCCGACCATTATTGCCTTATACAAGGGGATAATCATCTCCTTATCCCTGCTAGAAAAATTCCTGTATATCATTGACAAGACACTATGAGCTATTCTTGCAGACCATCTGCACTGCTCTGAAAACTTCATATCTGCCTGCACAGTTACCCCAGGTCCTTTTTGTTCTCTACCTACCACTGTCAGTGTAGTTCCACAGAGTTGATACGTCACTCTGGAGTTACTGCTTCCCATATGTACTACTTTACATTTGTCAATGTTAAACTTCATTTGCCACCTCTCAGCCCATCTGCTCAACTTTTCTAGATCCTGTTGCAGCAGCGTACTGTCATTAGTGTCTTTAACAACCCTGCCAACCTTCGTATCGTCTGCAAACTTGAACATTAAACGTGATATACCACCATCAGTATCATTTATAAATACAGAAAACAACAATGGGCCCAACACTGAACCCTGAGAGACTCCACTAATAATAACATTAGTCCACGATGAGCAGTGTCCATTGATTACCACTCTCTGTCTACTCCCACTCAACCATCCCTTTATCCATAGCGGCAATTTGCCTCCCATGCCACACTGCTCCAATTTGTTGCACCTGGAAGACTGCAGTCTTCCATGTGCAGAAGTATCAAAAGCCTTTCTAAGATCCAAATATATGATATCAAAGTTATTCCCTAAATCTAGTTCCTTTATGACCACATCATAGTATCCAATCATATTGGTCAGGCAAGACCAATAACAAAAACACCTTGACAAAATCATGCTATGTCCGATCTGTAACTGAAGTCTTGTCTAGATGATCCTGCAGTGTTTCTTTAACCAGTGCCCTTTAACCTTTAACCAGAAGTCTGCCGCCATCCTGAGTCAAGCGAAGACGGCACCTGCTAACCTTAACTTTAGTCAGAGGAGAGCCTTAAAAGAGTTGAAACAGGACGATGGAATTGTGTTATTACCTGCGGACAAGGGGATCATAGAAAAGCTTTGGATCTTTTGCAGAACAGTAATACCTATCAGGTTACTCAGAGAAACCCGTTGGTTGGTCTGGAAAGACGTGTTAATAAAATGGGACAGCTTTGGTTAAAGGCGGAGAAATTTTCTAAAGAGACATTTTGGTCCCTACATGCTAAAGGATGTCAACTTCCCAGATTTTATGGGCTTCCGAAGACACATAAGGAGGGGATTCCTCTTAGATCCATTGAATCATTTATAGGAAGCCCTACATACACTTTATCTGGGTTTTTGGCTAAGTTGATCTCCCCTATAGTAGGTCGTTCCAGCTATGTCATCAAGGATAGTAAAGAATTTGTGAACTTTGTGAAAGACCAAACTATTGATGAGAATGAGATCATGATTTCCTTTGATGTTGTGTCCCTCTTTATGTGCATTCCTATTATGCATGGAGTACATTGTGTAAGAATGGTGTTGAATAATGATGTCTCTTTGGGTAGCAGGTCGCTTTTAAATGTAGAAGTTTGTATGTTCTGGTATGGAACTTTGTCTGGCCAGCACCACTATGGTGTTCCAAGGAACTATGTATAAGCAGGTTCTTGGTGCAGCCATGGGTTCACCCATTAGTGCTATCGTGGCGAATTTGGCCATGGAAGAATTAGAAAATAAAGTTTTTGAGGGGTGTCAGTTTCCCATGAGGAAATCGAAGAAATATGTAGATGATACTTTTACCGTTATTCCGAAGGGGAGAGAGGAGGATACACTAAATTGGCTTAATAGCTTCTTCCAATTCATTCAGTTTACCTCAGAGGTGGAAGCAGGTGGTTCCCTCCCATTTTTGGATGTATTGGTCCCTAGGATTGGCCTTAGGCTTAAAACTTCAGTGTTTAAAAAACCTATGTGTAGAGGCCAATACACCCATTATAGCTCAGCACAAGCTAGACAACATATGAATAGTGTGGTTAAGGCACTAATGGACAGAGCAGGGTTGCACTGTGCCAGCTCTGGGGATAGAGAATGTGAAATTAGACGAGTCACAGCAGACCTTAAGAAATGCAGCTACCCCCAGAGGATCTTGGACAGATATAGTAGAGGACAGATATGTCCAACCGTAGGGAACCATTTGTACCTGTGGCCACTGCATACATCCGGGCCTTACTGAACGTCTAACTAGAATATTACGTGACTATAAGACACGCTGTATGCAGTTTCCAGTACGGAGGTTGCACAAAGTCGTGTCCCAGGTAAAAGATCCAATAACAAAGGATCTTAGCAGCGGAGTCGTATATATGATAAAATGCCCGGATTGTTAAGAGTCTTATATAGGTGAAACAAGGCAGCGGTTCAAGAATCGTCTGGGGGAGCACCTAAATGCTATAAAAGTTGCAGATTATGGTAAGTCTGCTGTGGCCGAGCATTTTTGGGAGAAGCAGCATCGGATCTCCCCAGAGGATGCAGTTATTGATGACCGGGCACATGGGTTCTGAGACCGTAAATGGCTCGAGAGTTTGCGAATCTGCTCATCCGACAACAATACTATTAATAGGGACAGAGGCATGCATGTGTATGCATCCCCTCTTTGAAATTGTTGTCCTGAGTACGGATGAGTGGTTCCATTTGACATGCTCCCGAGCTATTTCCGGTTCAGACCATGCGTGGGTTGAACCACGTGTGGAAGCACTGTGAGCCTGCTATTTAAGGAGGTGTTGCAAGAAGCTTTGATACTGTTGAGGAAGGAAGCCGACGCTTCCGAAAGCTACAGATTTTATCGCCTTTAATTAGCGTATGTTTTATAGTATTTTATTGTAAATACAGTTATCATATTTTATTATTTTCTGGTAGATCACATCAGTTTTATTTATTTCATTGTAAATATAATTTTCACATTTTATATATATTTTTTATTTTGTATCAACATTTTGTTTACAGTAATAATTGAACTTAATGGTTAGTGTATGAATTGCTTATTTCATTGACATGCTATCCCACTTGGTTCCTTGAGTTCCAAAACTTGATTAGCAACAACCAATTTGGATTCCAAAAAAAACTGATTCTCATTGATCTCATGCTCAAAGCTGAGACAAACATTAGAAATGCTTTCATTAAGAAGGAACATCTCGTCATGGTCTGTCTTAACATTGAGAAAGCCTTTGACACTACTTGGCATTTCGGCATCTTAAAAGATCTATATTGTCTTGGCCTGAGAGGTAATTTACCATATATTATCCAAAATTTTCTTCAACAGAGATCCTTTCAAGTTCATTACTGGGGAACCCTCTCTAAGAACTTTATCCAAGAAGAAGGAATTCAGCAATGGTCTGTTCTCAGTGCCGCCTTGTTTGCAGTGAGAATGTACCATATAATTTAACTCATTCTGAAAACTGTGGATTCGTACCTTTTCGCAGACGATCTCTTAATTTCCTGTCATTCTCAAAACATGCATTACATTGAACGCCAACTACAAATATCAATCAATTGCATCCTGACATGGATGATACAAAATGGTTATAGACTATCCAGCCAGAAATCTACTGCCCCATTCACTTCTGCACCAGATGCAATATGCATCCTGAACCCGAGCTCCACTTGAATAACCATTCTCTTCCCTATGGCTAATAGTATTCGTCTACTAGGATTATTTTTCGACAGTAAGTTAAACTTCCAAAAGCACATTGAACATATCGGGACTACTTGTCAAAAAAAACTAAACATATAACATGGGGACAAATTGTTACAGCCTGCTGCACTTATACAGAACCATAATTAGATCACGCCTGGACTACGGTGTGCCTGTTTTTGATTCTCCTAGGGAGAGTGTTTTATCTCGCTTCAACCCTATTCGGGCGCCTCCGTAGCCAGGTGGGAAGGAGCAGCAGTGCGTAGCACACGCTTCTTGATTAGACCGGGGTTCGAGCCCGTCACCACCAAATACGGAGGATGCGGAAAGGTCAGGGAATGACTACCGCATATTCCCGGAGCAATATGGCCTTAGTTGCTAATGCTCCTAAAAACCAAATAACAAGCTTCAACCCTATTCAACGTTCAGCTCTTAGAACAGCACTAGGTGCATTCAGAACATCTCCAGTGCAAAGTTTGTATGTTGAAGCTCATGAACCTCCTCTAAATATCAGGAGAAAGATGTTGCTCTTCAACTATACAACTAATATCCAAACCCAGGTGACCCATCGTAATTGGTCAGTACTTTATGATCTGCAGTATATGACCTTCTATAGAAACAAATCACAGATAGTTAGGCCTGCTGGTATTAGACTAACGTAACTAGCAGAAGATTGGGATATACACTTCAATAAAACCTTGCAAGATCCTATAGATCCCAACCTTCCATGGTCTGTCAACATGCCATCTTGTGACAATTATTTCCACCAGTGTGGAAAACACTCTCTATCAGAAAAGTATCTCTATTTAACACACTGACTGCCAAGCTAGTTTAAGAAAAAAAAATTCCCCTGGGCCAAAAAATATTTAGTAAATAATTTGATTAGTAATTCTAAAATAAATATTGAAATGTCAGTGTTATGCAGTTTTTCGCTTAAAATATCAAAAAAGTATTTTTTTGTGTTGCATATATGTGGCCCAGTAGGTTACTTTATTTCTTGAGATGCCATGTCTGCCGCATAGTGTGACAATATTACGGCATACATATGAAGGTCGTTTGTGATTAGTTTGTTGCACATGCAGCGCATGCTGCAACAAAACTAATCACGATACAATAAGTTTGTCAGTATTGTTAGAGATTTTGTGAAAACAAGTTCATTAGCACACTGTATTATCCCCATTATTATTGTGTTGTGTTTCTCCGCAAGTTTGTACAAGCGTGTTGTAAAAAAAAAAAAAAAAAATATATATATATATATATAAACAGCAATGGCTAAAGAAAATTACTAAAAGAAGAGGAACTAAGAGAAATTGCTGAAAATCTTAGTAGTAGTTCTGAAGATGAAAAAGATTTCGACTCTGCTGATTCAGTAAAAGATCATGACTGGAATATTTCTTCAAATGAAGGAGATACCAAAATACCGGAAAAGATTGAAGAAGTGCTTCAAGACTGGATGGAAGAAGAAGAAGAAAACACGGATGAGCAATTTGAAAATACCGAAGAATCTGAGATTGAAGTGACTGAAACAAATAACGCTATTGAATGGACTGAATACGAAGGACACCAAAAAAGATTTGATTTTACAGGCAAATCGGATAACAGGCAAATAGACTTATCAAGAAACATTACTCATCTTGAGGCGTTTTCATTATTTTTTGATGAAGAAGTAATAAATCTTATTGTAACAGAAACAAATAGATATGCCGAACAGAAAATTCAGAGTACCCAAGCTTCGCGGGAGAGTCGTCTAAAAAAAGTGGATTTCAACAACTGCTGATTAGATGAGAAAGTTTTTTGGGCTTCTTATGTGGATAGGACTAGTAAGATTGGGCAGTATTGCATCTTACTGGTCAACCAAACCTAACTATAAAAATAATTTAGTAACAAAAATTATGTCTCACAACAGATTTGAATTGCTGTTGCGCCTCATTCACTTTTCAGACAATGAAACCACTGTTCCAGGGGACAGGCTCAGTAAGATATAACATCTGAGAGATGTTTTGCAGCTGAAATATCAGAAAATATTTTTCCCTGGCGAAGATTTCCTCATTGACAAAACTCTTATTCCTTGGAGGGGCAGACTGATATTCCAACAGTATATTCCAAATAAAGCACACAGGTATGGAATCAAACTGTTCAAGTTATGTTCCACTGAAGGATATACCGGGTCAAGCAAGATCTATTCAGGTAAATCTGAAAATTACATAAAACCCGTAGTTAGCTGCAAAGTGCTCTGAAGAGTTATCGCAAGGACTTCTAAATGAAGGTTGCACCTTGTATATCGACAACTTTTATACCAACTACCATCTAGCGTTATCGTTTCTTCATAAAAAAACTCACGTTGTTGGTACATTACTAGCGAATAAAAAATTTATGCCCAAAGAAGCCATGTACTCAAAGTTAAATAAAGAGGAGAAGATCGTCAAGGAAGGAAAACAATGGAATTATTGTTCTAAAGTGGCGAGATGCTCTAGATGTGAGACTACTAACAACAAAGCATGCACCAGAAATGGTTGATGGACCCTCCACCAGTAAAGGAAGATGGAAAGAAGCAAAAAAAAAAACCACTTCCCATTCTAACTTATAATAAGAGAAAGGCAGGCATTGATCTGTCGGATCAAATGGGTTCGTATGCCACAACACTAAGAAAGGGGGTAAAGTGGTACCGGAAATTAGTGAGAGAATATATACTCGGAATAGTACTTTGATCCAAGCCCGAGGCGGGAATCGAACCCATGACCTTTGGGTTGCCGGGCAGGTACTTTACCCACTCGGCTAGCCCGGTCGGCTTTATATACTCGGAATATCAGTTGTCAATTTGTATGTGGTATACAAGAACGCTACGCATTAGCATTAGTAGAGGCATATGATGCAAGCTTATGCAGCTTCAGCCAAAAAAGAGAATTAAAAAGAATCCCATCAGCATTGAGCCTGCTCAAACCATTCAAGGCTTTAAACACCTCAATCAGATCACCTCGCAGGTGCCTAGTCTCCAGACACTGTAATTTGCAAAACTTAAGCCTTTCTTCATAAGGGCAACCCTTTATTCCATTCACTAATCTTTTTGCCGTTCTCTGTACTCGTTCCAACAGCTCTACATCCTTCTTAAAATGGGGCCTCCAGACCTGTATACAGTACACAAGGTGTGGCCTGACCATTGCCTTATACAAGGGGATAATCACCTCCTTATCCCTGCTAGAAAAATTCCTGTATATCATTTACAAGACACCATGAGCTACTCTTGCTGACCGTCTGCACTGCTCAGAAAACTTCATATCTGCCTAAACAATTACCCCCAGGTCTTTTCGTTCTTTACCACTGTCAATGTAGTACCACAGAGTTGATACGTTACTCTGGGGTTACTGCTTCCCATATGTAGTACTTTACAATTGTCAATGTTAGACTTCATTTGCCACCTCTCAGCCCATCTGCTCAACTTTTCTAGATCATGTGGCAGCAGCGTACTCTCATTAGTGTCCTTAAACCCAGCCAACCTTCGTATCATCTGCAAACGTGGACATTAAACTTGATATACCATCATTAATATCATTTATAAATACAGAAAACAACAATGGACCCAACACTGAACCCTGAGGGACTCCACTAATAACATTAGTCCACGATGAGCAGTGTCCATTGATCGCCACACTCTGTCTTCTCCCACTCAGCCATCCTTTTATCTAGCAGAAATTTGCCTCCAATACCACACTGCTCCAATTTGTTCAGCAGTCTTCCATGCACAAAAGCATAAAAAGCCTTTCTAAGATCCAAATATATGATATCAAAGTTATTCCCTGCATCCAGTTCCTTTGTGACCACATCATAGTATCCAGTCAAATTTGGCAGACAAGACTTCCCCTTAACAAAACCATGCTGTGTCCGAGCTATAACTGAAGTCTTTAGCATTAGCATTAGCATTAGTAGAGGCATTTGATGCAAGAAAGCAAGCTTATGCAGCATCAGCCAAAAAAAAAAAAAAAAACCCACTTCCACTTCACCCCTCTGTTCGTTCAAAATACCTGTCCAGCTGAGCCTTAAACTTATTTAGGCTATCAACCTCCACCACAAGGGATGGCAGTCTGTTCCACCAACCAACCACCCGCTGGCTAAAGGCAAATTTCCGCACGTCTATCCTACATCTGTCTTTCCTCAATTTGAATTTATGCCCTCTCAGGTGATTTTTCTGAGCTAGAGGAAGAATCCCATCAGCATTGAGCATGCTTAAACCATTCAAGGCTTTATACACCTCTATCAGATCACCTCGCTGGTGCCTAGTCTCCAGACACTGTAATTTGCAAAACTTAAGCCTTTCTTCGTAAGAGCACCCCTTTGTTCCATTCACTAATCTTGTTGCCCTTCTCTGTACTCGTTCCAGTAGCTCTACATCCTTCTTGAAATTAGGCCTCCAGACCTGTATACAGTACTCTAGGTGTGGCCTGACCATTGCCTTGTACAATGGAATAATCACCTCCTTATCCCTGCTGGAAAAATTCCTGTATATCATTGACAATACTCCATGAGCTACTCTTGCAGCCCGTCTGCACTGCTCAGAGAACTTCATATCTGCCTGCACAATCACCCCCAAGTCCCTTTCATTCTCTACCACTGTCAGTGTAGTACCACAGAGTTGATACGTTGCTCTGGGGTTGCTGTTTCCCATGTGTAGTACTTTACATTTGTCAATGTTAAACTTCATTTGCCACCTCTCAGCCCATCTGCTCAACCTTTCCAGATCCTGTTGCAGCAGTGTAGTGTCAGTAGTGGCCTTGACAACCCTGCCAACCTTTGTATCATCTGCAAACTTGGACATTAAGCTTGATATACCATCATCAATATCATTTATAAATACAGAAAACAATAATGGACCCAACACTGAGCCCTGAGGGACTCCACTAATAACATTAGTCCACGATGAGCAGTGTCCATTGATTACCACTCTCTGTCTTCTCCCACTCAACCGCCCCTTTATCCATAGCAGCAATTTGCCTCCAATGTCACTCTGCTGCAATTTGTGTAGCAGTCTTCCATGTGCAACAGTATCAAAAGCCTTTCTAAGATCCAAGTATATAATATCAAAGTTATTCCCTGCATCCAGTTCTTTTGTGGCTGCATCATAGTATCCAATCAAGTTGGTCAGGCAAGACTTCCCCTTAACAAAACCATGTTGTGTCTGAGCTATAACTGAAGTCTTGTCTAAATGATCCTGCAGTGCTTCTTTAACCAGTGCCTCCATTAATTTTCCTGGAACAGAAGTTAAGCTCACAGGTCTATAGTTACCTGTGTCAGCCTTTGATCCTCCTTTGTGAATTGGGGTCACATTTGCACATTTCCAGTCAATGGGTACCTCCCCTGAGTCCAAGGAAGCTCTCATAATTATGGCTAAGGGTTTGCTTACTTCCTTTGCTGCCTCCTTTAATATAACTGGATAGATCCCATCCACCCCGGGTGCCTTTCTTGTGTTTATCTTCAACAGTTTCTCCTCCACTTTACTCCCAGTTATTTCAAGATTCTGTAGCTTACTGCTAGAGTTGAATACACCTCTGGCATTCTCCTTGCTGAATAACTCCTCATGTGTGAATGTCGATGCAAAATATTCATTTAGTTTGTTAGCTACCTGAGCAGGATCATCAACAGTTGACCCATCAATATCAAGTGGACCAATCTCATTCATCCTCTTCCTTCTAGAGTTTACATAAGTAAAGAACTCTTTGCTGTTTTTCTTTGCATCCCTTGCCAAGGATTTCTCGTAATCTGCCTTCGCCTGCCTAACCTCCTTTGTAACTTGGTTGCATATCAACTTGTATCTATCATAGGCTTCTGTGTCATGTGTTAATTTGTAAGTATCCCATGCATTTTTCTTCTCTGCCATATGCCTCATTAGTTCATCTGACATCCATTTTGGCCTAAACCTTGAACAATATTTCTTAGTTGGTATGTAAAGCCTAGTAGCTTCCAAGATACGTTCTTTGAATGCTTCCCATTTTGAATTTGCTGTTGGTAACATCATCAGTTGGTCCCACTGTAGAGAATTTAAATACTGTCTCAGTCCATCGTAGTCGCCTTTACGGAAGCAATAACCCTTCCCTTTACCCCTAATGGTAGTTACCTCTTTCAGTAAATCCCACTTCAGCACACTGTGATCACTGCCACCTAGTGGTTCATTTATCTGCAGATTCTTAATGCATGAAGAATCACTGCTGATAATCAAATCAAGAGTATTACTCCCTCTTGTTGCCTCCTGAACATGCTGATGTAGAAAACAATCATCCAATAAATCCACAAAAGCCCTGCTAGTGTGTGAGTAACCAGCCCCCAAATTCCAGTCAATATCTGGGAAATTAAAATCTCCCATTATAAGACTCTCTGATTTACTAGCCCACTCTATTTCCCTGTACAGTTCCTTATTATTTATACTCATCAGAGTCATTAGGCCTATAGCACACTCCTACTCTCAATTTTGATCTCCCAATGCTTATGTCACACCAAACTGACTCAACACTGCGCTGTCCAGCGATGTCAACTGGCTTCACTTGCTTGGTTTTTATGTGTTTCTTAACTAATAGCATAACCCCTCCCCCCTTCCTATCCTGTCTATCCTTTCTGTAGACGTTGTACTCCCCAAATTGCAGTTCTGCATCCCTTATATCTGTGTGACACCACGTCTCTGATATCCCAACAATATCTGCCTTTGATGTTTTGAGCAATACCTCAAATTCATCAAATTTATTTACTAAACTCCTAGCATTGGTGTACATGCAAGTATACCTGCACCTGTTTCTATTCTTAGCTACCCTAACACAACCCATGTGTTTATTTGTACCGCAATGGCTCCCAGCAGTCTCTGAAATACCATGCATCTTGTTTTTCAGGCTTCTGCTCATTCTAATAGAAGCAGTGCAAGAATCTCTTTCACCTCTGCCAGTGGCTACTGTCAATCTATTGGTCTTTGTCTCCCCCCCAAGCTAGCAGTTTTCCGACCCACCTAACACTGCCTCGATAGCATCAGCAAATATTCTTGCACCCTTTCTATTTAAGTGTATCCCATCCCTGTAGAAGCAATCTCTCCTGTTAACAAGTACAGTCCAGGCTGAAAAAAATTCTACCCCTTGAGGCTTGCACAATCTTTCCAGGGCCGAATTGATCGACAAGGCTCTCATCATATACTCCCTCCTATCGTGTCTGGGCAGAATTGCAGACACTTTCAAATTCAACCCTAATTCTCGGCTTTTGTTCAACAGTGACCTGTACTTGTTAAGTAATTCTGCCGGTCTCCTACTCTTAATATTATTAGTGCCAACGTGTACAACTATATCACCTTTTGTGCCCTTAAAAGGTGATATTCGCTCTACAACGTCATCAACCTTTGCCCCTGGCAGGCATACCCTGGTCCTGTTCCACCTATCTTTTTTACAAAGCATGTTCCCCGTTTCCTTGACAATAGAGTCACCAACAACTACTAGTTCCTTCGGGACCAGCGCATTCTGCCTTGGGGGTTGTCTCTGTGTCACGCGATGCCCAAGTGCAAGCTCTGGCGTTGATGTGGGCAGCTGAGAGCTTGATGGGCCCCTCAATTTAGTTTCTTCGAGGGCATCCACCCTGTCCTTCAAGCTCTCATATAGGCCCACAAGAACGCCGAGTTGTTGCCTGATATCGATACACTCCTTGCATCGCGCACACACAAAGACATCCCCCTTGGCAGTATCATGTCCCGTACCCGATTGCTCTGCAAACATCAAGCAATCAGTGCATTTTATAAGGCTGTGAGTCAGAGGACAACTGCCCCCCTCAGTTCTGCTCTGAGCCACAGCGCTTCCATTAGCTTGAGCCTTTTGCTTTGCTGCTCTGGTCTGAGTCATGATTCTATTAATTTATTAATTAATTATAATTAATTATGTTATGTTATTAATTATATTACGTTTGTAATCTAAGTCATTATATGTATTTATTTAAACGTACAATTTAACTGCTAACGAAGTTCAACTAACGCTATCTAGTACGGCATACAACTATCGTGTCACAATGGCGGGAAAATTACGAACGCTAGCGGAGTTGAAACACGTGGAAACCTTTACCGATACTTTTATGCAATTACAAGGCCGAGTAAAGAATAAATACACCAAGTTTATCAGAAAATCACAAAATAATGTTATACTACTAAATTTAAATCAAAAGTTTTAGAAAAACAATAATTTCAAATCAATAAATAAGAAAAATCCACTTAGCGGCTTGGAACACGACTGTCTCTAGTAGCCTCGTCAGCAGACTGCCTGTCTTGTCTAGATGATCCTGTAGTGCTTCTTTAACCAGTGCTTCCATTAATTTCCCTGGAACAGAAGTTAAACTCACAGGTCTATAATTACTTGTGTCAGCCTTTGATCCTCCTCTGTGAATTGGGGTCACATTTGCACATCTCCAGTCTATGGGTACCTCCCCTGAGTCCAAAGAAGCTCTCATAATTATGACTAAGGGTTTGCTTACTTCATTTGTTGCATCCTTTAATATAACTGGATAGATCCCATTCATCCCGGATGCCTTTTTTATGTTTATCTTCAACAATTTCTCCTTCACTTTCCTCTCAGTTATTACAAAATCATCCAGTTCACTGCCAGAGTTCAATTCACCTCTAGCATTCCCCTCCCTGAATAAAATTTCTCCTGTGTGAATGTAGATGCAAAATACTCATTTAGTTTGTTAGCCACCTGAGCAGGATCATCATCAACTGAACCATCAATATCCAATGGACCAATCTCATTCATCCCTTTCCTTCTAGAGTTTACATAGGTAAAGAACTCTTTGCTGTTTTTCTTTGCATCCTTTGCCAAAGATTTCTCATAATCTGCCTTTACCTGCCTAATCTCCTTTGTGACTTGGTTACATACCAGCTTTTATCTATTATTGGCTTCCGTGTCACCCATTAATTTATATGTATCCTATTCATTTTTCTTCTCTACCACATGTCTCATTAGTTCATCTGACATCCATTTAGGCCTAAACCTTCACGAATATTTATTAGTTGGTATGTAAAGCCTAGTAGCTTCCAAGATTAATTCTTGGAGTGCCTCCCATTTTGAATATACTGTTAGTAACATCATCAGTTGGTTCCATCGTGTAGAATTTAAATACTGTCTCAGACCACCGTAGTTGCCTTTACGGAAACAAAAACCCTCTCTGTACTCTTGATGGTAAATCCCACTTCAGCACACTGTGATCACTGCCACTTAGTGGTTCCTTTATCTGCAGATTCTTAATGCATGAAGAATCACTGCTGATAATCAAATCAACAATATTACTCCCTCTAATTGCCTCCCGAACATGATGATGTAGAAAACAATCATCCAATAAATCCACAAAAGCCTTGCTAGTGTGTGAGTGACCAACCCACAAATTCCAATCAATATCTGGGAAATTAAAATCCCCATTATAAGACTCTCTGATTTACTGGCCCACTCAGTGGCAGATTTAGCATTTCAGAGGCCTCAGCCACAGTTCAATTTTGAGGCCCCCCCTCTAAATATTTTCGGTACCACTACAGTGTGCATTCTACATGCACGTGTTTACTATTGCACACGCTCTAGATTTGGTGTTGCGATTTTAATTATTTTGGTTGCACAATTCTTTCATATATATTTTATTAATTGGGAATTAAAAAATTAATTCCCAATTATCACTTGCTATAAATGTCACGCCTCATCAAACAATTCAGTTTTGATAAATACATAAACAATACATAAGATATTACAGATACTTACTTGATAACAAAACAAAAATACTCCTACACTAAAACACCAACCACACCAAAATCTAGTAATTTGTAACAGATTCGTGAGTGAAATGTTAGTTCTGAAAGCTATTAAAAAAGACGATGCTCCGTTACATTGAGCCAGCGCAGTAGTGATTTCAGAGGCTTTAAAAGACTAATGGCTTCAGAGGCTTTAAAAGACTTTAAACTGACTCAACACTGCACTGTCAACTGGCTGCACTTCCTTGGATTTTATGTGTTTCTTAACTAATAACATAACCTCTCCTTCCTTCCTGTACACGTTGTACTCCCCAAATTACAGTTCTGCATTCCTTATATCTGTGTGACACCACGTTTGTGATATCCGAACAGTAACTGCCTTTGATGTTTTGACCAACACCTCAAATTCATCAAATTTATTTACCAAACTCCCAGCATTGGTGTACATGCACCTGTTCCTATTCTTAGCTACCCTGATTCCAACAGAAGCAGTGCAAGAATCACTTTCACTTCTGCCAGTGGCTACTGTTAATCCATTAATCCTTGTATCCCCCCATACTAGCAGTTTTCTGACCCACCTAACACTGCCTCGATAGCATCAGCAAATATTATTATTATTATTATTAGCCATATGGTGCAAGGAAGCCTGAGGCTTATGCTGCACCAGCCAAAAAAAAAAATTGATTTACCCTAGGACCCAGGGAGAGAGAGAAAGAAAGAAGTAGAAGGAAATCACCAAGAAAGAGAAGAATGATGATATCCAGCTCGGGACCCTGGTGTGCCAAGTTGCATACTCTCCAGATGTGAGCCCCTGCACCCTTTCTGTTTAAGTGTATCCCATTCCTGTTTCTACAGGGATGGGATACACTTAATCAGTCTCTCCAGTTAACAAGTACAGCCCAGGCTGAAAAAAATTCTACCCCTTGAGCCTTGTACAATCTTTCCAGGCTGAATTGATCGACAAGTCTCTCATTATATTTTCCCTCCTATCGTGTCTGGGCAGAATTACAGACACTTCCAAATTCAACCCTAATTCACGGCTTTTTTTTCATCAGTGACCTTGTTAAGCAATTCTGGTGGTCTCTTACTCTTAATATCATTAGCACAAACATGTACAAGAATATCACCTTTTTGTGCCCTTAAAAGATGATATCTGCTATACGTCATCAACCTTTGCCCCTGACAGACATACCCTTGTCCTGTTCCACCTACCCTTTTTACATACCATGTTCCCTGTTTCCCTGAAAATAGAGTCACCGACAACTATTAGTTCATGTGGGAACAGTGCATTCTTCCTTGGGGGTTGCCGCCGTGTTGCATGATGATCAAGTGCAAGCTCTAGCATTGATGCGGGCAGCTGAGAGCTTGATGGGTCCCTCAATTTAGATCCTTTGAGGGCATCCACCTTGTCCTTCAAGCTCTCATATAGGCCCATAACAACGCTGAGTTGTCTCCTGGTTTCCTCACATTCCTTACATCACGCACACACAAAGATATTCCCTTTGGCAATATCATGTCCTGTACCTGATTGCTCCACAAACATCAAACAAGCAGTGCATTCTAAAAAGCTGTGATTCAGAGGGCAACTGCTCCAATGAGCCAAAGCACTCCCATTAGCTTGAACCTTTTGCTTTGCACTGTTTGCTTGATGTTTGCGGAGCAGTCGGGTACGGGACATGATACTGCCAAGGGGGATGTCTTTGTGTGTGCACGATGTAAGGAGTGCAAGGAAATCAGGCGACAACTCAGCGTTGTTATGGGCCTTTATGAGAGCTTGAAGGACAGGGTGGATGCCCTCGAAGGAAATAAATTGAGGGGCCCATCAAGCTCTCAATTGCCCACAAACGCCAGAGCTTGCACTTGGTCATCATGCAACACAGAGGCAGCCCCCTAGGCAGAATGCACTGGTCCCACAGGAACTAGTAGTTGTTGGTGACTCGATTGTCGGGGAAACGGGGAACATGCTTTTTAAAAAGGATAGGTGGAATAGGACTAGGGTATGTCTGCCAGAGGCAAAGGTTGATGACGTTGTAGAGCGGATATCATCTTTTAAGGGGACAAAAGGTGATATAGTTGTACACGTTGGCACTAATGATATTAAGAGTAGGAGACCGGCGGAATTACTTAGCAAGTACAGGTCACTGTTGAAAAAAAGCCGGGAATTAGGGTTGAATTTGAAAGTGTCTGCAATACTGCCCAGACACAATAGGAGGGAGTATATGATGAGAGCCTTGTCGATCAATTCAGCCCTGGAGGGATTGTGCAAGGCTCAAGGGGTAGAATTTTTTTCAGCCTGGTCTGTACTTGTTAACAGGAGAGACGGCTTCTACAGGGATGGGATACACTTAAATAGAAAGGGTGCAAGAATTTTTGCTGATGCTGTCGAGGCAGTGTTAGGTGTGTCGGAAAACTGCTAGTTGGGGGGGATACAAGGACTAATAGATTAACAGTAGCCACTGGCAGAGGTGGAAGTGATTCTTGCACTGCTTCTATTGAAATGAGCAGAAGCCTGAAAAACAAGATGCAGGATATTTCAGAGACTGCTGGGAGTCATTGCGGGACAAGTAAACACATGGGTTGTGTTAGGGTAGCTAAGAATAGAAACAGGTGCATGCATACTTGCGTGTACACCAATGCTAGGAGTTTGGTAAATAAATTTGATGAATTTGAGGTTTTTCTCAAAACATCAAAGGCAGATATTGGTGGGATATCAGAGACGTGGTGTCACACAGATATAAGGAATGCGGAACTGGAATTTGGGGAATACAATGTGTATAGAAAGGATAGACAGGACAGGAGGGGAGGAGGGGTTATGCTATTAGTTAAGAAACACATAAAATCCAAGGAAGTGAAGCCAGTCGACATCGATGGACAGGGCAGTGTCGAGTCAGTTTGGTGTGACATAAGCATAGGGAAATCAAAATTGAGAAGTAGGAGTGTGCTATAGGCCTAATGACTCTGATGAGTATAATAAGATATTGTACAGGGAAATGGAGTGGGCCAGTAAATCAGAGAGTCTTATAATGGGGGATTTTAATTTCCCAGATATTGACGGGAATTTGTGGGTTGGTCACTCACACACTAGCCAGGCTTTTGTGGATTTATTGGATGATTGTTTTCTACATCAGCATGTTCGTGAGGCAACAAGAGGGAGCAATACTCTTGATCTGATTATCAGTAGTGATTCTTCATGCATTAAGAATCTACAGATAAATGAACCACTAGGTGGCAGTGATCACAGTGTGTTGAAGTGGGATTTACTCAAGGAGGTAACTACCATCAGAGGTAAAGGGAAGAGTTTTTGTTTTCGTAAAGGCGACTATGATGGTCTGAGACAGTATTTAAATTCTATACAGTGGGACCAACTGATGATGTTACCAACAGGCAAACTCAAAATGGGAAGCATTCAAGGAACTAATCTTGGAAGCTACCAGGCTTTACATACCAACTAAGAAATATTGTTCAAGGTTTAGGCCTAAATAGTTGTCAGATGAACTAATGAGACATGTGGCAGAGAAGAAAAATGCATGGAATACATACAAATTAATGGGCGACATGGAAGCCTATGATAGATATAAGTTGGTCTGTAACCAAGTCACAAAGGAGATTAGGCAGGGAAAGGCAGACTACGAAAAATCCTTGGCAAAGGATGCAAAGAAAAACAGAAAAGAGTTCTTTACCTATTTAAACTCAAGAAGGAAAGGGATGAATCAGATTGGTCCACTGGATATTGAT
Source organism: Mastigoproctus giganteus (assembly GCF_048544385.1). Lineage (NCBI taxonomy): Eukaryota > Metazoa > Arthropoda > Arachnida > Uropygi > Thelyphonidae > Mastigoproctus > Mastigoproctus giganteus. Next base: position 141,267,305 of record NC_143577.1, read on the forward strand.
GGTTCAACAGTTGAGGATCCTGCTCAAGTGGCTAACAATCTAAACGAGTATTTTGCATCTATATTCACGCATTCAATTTACAAAATTGAAACTCTCAATATACATAAAAGAATTTTTTTCTTTGATTTCCTACCTTTAGCGCTGAGCAAAAACTATTAATTCACTCTAAAACAGCATGAGGAGTTATTCAGGAAGGAGAATGACGTAGGTAAAGTAGACATTGGCAGTGAGCTAGTTGATTTTGTAATAACTGAGAGGAAAGTGGAGGAGAGAGATTGTTGAGGATAAACATAAAAAAGGCACCTGGGGTGGATGGGATCTATCCAGTTATATTAAAGGAGGCAGCAAAGGAAGTAAGCAACCCCCTAGCCATAATTATGAGAGCTTCTTTGGACTCAGGGGAGGTACCCATAGACTGGAGATGTGCAAATGTAACCCCAATTCACAAAGGAGGATCAAAGGCTGACACAAGTAAATATAGACCTGTTAGTTTAACTTCTGTTCCAGGAAAATTAATGGAGGCTGGTTAAAGAAGCACTGCAGGATCATCTAGACAACAATTCAGTTATAGTTCAGACGCAGCATGGTTTTGTTAACCCCGAATCGATCCACTTTTTTTTAAACCTACTTTTAACCTAACTTGAAAGTTGCCCCTCCTGAAAAAAACAAGTAATTTCCATAATTTCTACTCAATTTACAAAATTGAAACTCTCAGTATACATAAACAGAATTTTTTTCTTTGATTTCCTACCTTTAGCGCTGAGCAAAAACTATTAATTCACTCTAAAACAGCAAAAATGTACGATCACATTTCAATTTATTAAATTTTGATGTCGGCAAAATAAGATCCAAGCTTTGAAAACAAAACGCGTTACTTCATTAGTTCAAAAATTCGCGCATCATCTGGACGCCTCTGGCTAAAACGAATCAACACAAGCGGAGAGATAATTGACTGATCGAGCTTACGTCATTAGTGTTACCAAGGTGATCCAAGGGGAAAATAAAAATGTAAACGACTTTTGTGGGAAACAAACAGTTGAGCATCATTACACTAATTTGCATGGCTCTCTCACACGCAGTGAGAGCACTCTCTCACAAGCAGTGAGACGCCTAAGCAGTTTGCTTAACGTAATTGTTGTACGAAAGAATTGCAACGAATTTTTGAAAAACAAAAATATCTTCTTTCTTTTCTTCAGTATGTATTGTATCTACTAACAAAAAATCAAGGAAATTCATCTATTGGAAGCCATACTGGAAACGGAAGAAAAACAAAAGAGAAAAAAAAGTTCGCTTTATTGTTATTGTTTTTAGAGGACTAAATCGGAACAGCAGTTTCACGGATGTATATCTGATCTTACGAAATTTCAAGAAAATATTTCTATTCATAGCTGCGTTATAAATTTCGAAAAGTGATGTCCAAGGAACTTCGCCTGTATCTCACCTGGTGTGCAAACGAAAAAAAAAAAAAAAAAAAATGGGCTACGAGTAACGGATTGCGAGAATAATCCGTTACTCGTATTGTAAGTAATTGTTACTGAATACTTCGATATTTCCTCGATACCGTCAAATTTTTTTCATTATCACACACACACGCCCGAAAAATTCAGCGCAAAGTGTCATATGTTTCGATGCTTGAATTCCATTCTGAGCTGCAAATGTAATTTCACTTCTCTTGCACTGACAGAGAAAATGTTCACCGAATGAAGGAAAACAGGGTTCATCTTCCTGAAATTTCCAGTTTCCTTCATTCAATTGGAGAAGAAAACTCCTTATGGGAGGGAATTCACTCTTTCAGTCAAACAAGAGAGAGTGAGTAAAAGTAATTTTTTTGGTGAGGAGAAGGCCAGGAGATTGTCAAAGGTTCAGAGCTGTAACTTTCATCTCAGATGCTGAAGTTTTAATTAAGTCAGTTTCATCGCGGATATGGAAGTTCTAATAAATCTATTTCTTTATTGCATTCAGTTTCACAACAGATGCTAATAAGTCAGCTTCACCCTAGAACACCTAAGTCTCAGGTGTCCTAGGGTGAATAATCCGTTACTCGTATTGTAAGTAGGACTTCCATATCCGCGTCCTTCACCGTAGGACGCCTAATTCCTACAGTATAGCTGAGACTTAGGTGTCCTACGGTGAAGCCGATTTTCGTTTTTTGTAATTGTTTTCAGGAACAATATTTTGCAAAAATCCATGTGGATATGTGGACATGTGTATATGTAAGGGCGGCACCTAGAACTTTTGTTCAACTCCGCCTCGTATCTCTGTGAAGAACGGTATCACTACAAATGGGCCAGATATGTGTGTGACATACGTTTGTGTGTTTTATGTGTGTGTTCTCTTGTTATGTTCTGGCCACTTGGCTACCCAGAAGCATCAGTCACCTGGACAGATGGTTCTGGGTACTCGTCCACACCACGGGAAGGTGGGTCAGTCCCAGAAAAACACGTACTGTCTCAAGAGAGAGACTCTGACCCACCTAGTGTTGCCAGAAGGTGGATCAGATTCCTCTGGGGGGCCCATTCCAGAGGGAGGAGATAAAGACAGAAGAATCCAAAAAAAAAAAAAAAAAAACCACCCGTGGTGCAGTTAGGGAAGAAAAAAAAGTAAAATAATAAATAAATTAATAAAATATATATATATATTAAATAATAATGATAAAAAATAATAAGAAGAAAAAAAAGAGGAAAAAGAACAAACAATGTGAATAAATTGGCTGCACTAGAGTGGGAACTCAAGGCAGAACGCGTGAAAAAAAAAAAAGGAATAAAAATAATAAAATAAACAAATAAATTGGCTGCACTAGAGTGGGAACTCGAAGCAGAGCGCGTGAAAAAAAAAAGGAATAAAATAAAATAAAAATAGAAATAAAAATAAAATAATAAAATAAGTAAATAAATTGGCTGCGCTAGAGTGGAAACTCAAGGCAGAACGCGTGAAGAACAAATTAAATAAATAAGAAAAATAATAATTTAATAAAAATAAAGAAAAGAATAATTTGATTTAGAAAATAAAGAAAAGAAAAATAAATAAATCCCTCTGGAAATATTAGTGAGTGAATTGCATTATGCATTTCAAAAATCGCTGTATACCTCGTCCTTGAATGCAAATAGCTACTTTTGAGTGACCGCCCTTGTACAGATGTTTTATTGCGGACACTTCCTTCCAGTCAGTAAAAATCATCAGAAGTCGTCCTTTATTATACCTATAAAGTAATTCGTTATGTTGGGGCAAACGGTTTGTGCTCCTAATTGATGTAGCAATTTCGAATTTTGGCAAAGTGTATTATTTGAACACAACCTACATTAGGTCACTAAAAGAGTTGATAATTGGTGGGCAGCATTCCGACAAACAAATTCCATTTATATTCCGGATGACCTCTCTCTCTCTCTATTTCGGCCTCTCTGACCACTAGGAGAAAGAGAGACTGCTTAATGCGGTCGGTGACCGCATTTAGCAGTCACCGACCCATCTGCCAAAAACCACAGAAAAACAAGAGAAGTGATGGGGAGAAAATCTATTTTTTCAGCAGGATTATCTGTTTATTGCAGCTCAGAACAGCTTTATGACCGTGGATAGTGAATTTATTCGGCTTCTGTACTAAAACTGAATTTCTCCCTTTGCGATGACATCAAAACGTAACAAGCAAATATCTTCTAACAATACTTTTTGAGCAGCCGTTAGTCATAATCTGTTAGCTTTGTATTGTTAAAAATATTGCAGTTTTGTGAACAATACACATTTCAAGAAAGAAACGTTATTCATAGCGGATGCTTTTTGTTTTCTTTCCTTTGATGCACCAGTTTTCGAAGTTTATAACGCAACTATAAATAGAAATACTTTCTCGAAATTTTATTACAAGATCAAACCCAGGAAACTGCTGTTCCGATAGGCGCCTCCGTAGCCAGGTGGGAAGGAGCAGCAGTGCGTAGCACACGCTTCTTGATTAGACCGGGGTTCGAGCCCGTCACCACCAAATATGGAGAATGCGGAAAGGTCATGGAATGACCACCGTATATCCCGGAGCAATATGGCCTTAGTTGCTAATGCTCCTAAAAAAAACCAAACAACAACAACAACAACAACAGCTGTTCCGATATTGTTTACTAAAAATAATTACAATAAAGCAAACTCTTTTTTTTTTTTTTTATCAAATTCGCATTGCAGTGTTATCAGTTTTTTTCCGTTTACAACAGATGAATTTCCTTGATCTTCTGTTCGTAGGAGCAATACACATTGAAGAAAGGAAATATGATCTGTTCTCCTTCCGAAAACGTCGTTGCTACCGTTTCGTTTATTGCTCCTATGTCAACTAACAGTAGCTTGCCGTGTCTTGTTTATTTACCTTCCTCCCCTTCCATTCTCATGTGTGACGTAGCCTCCGCCACAAAAACAATTTTGCTCTGTAAAGTGAAACTCCCCCTCCAAAACAAACAAACGAATCAGGTGTCGTGTTTCATAAGCCATAGGTTAATTACAGTGGATTTAGAAAAAAGGCCTAAAAAAATGCACACTTGATGTCACATTTTTGTCATTTGCGTTAAATTCAATAGAAGATTTTGAAAATTGAAGTGAGAAAATTTAAGAAAACAGTTCTGGCTCCAACTATATTGAGTTTCAGCTATGTAAGTAGAGTAAAAATTATAGAATTTATTAGTTGTAATTTGATCTGGGTAGATATTTACCCAGGGGACCGGATCAATTTGATTGGATACTATGATGTAGTCACAAAAGAACTGGATGCAGGGAATAACTTTGATATTATATATTTCGATCTTAGAAAGGCTTTTGATACTGTTGCACATGGAAGACTGCTGCACAAATTGGAGCAGTGTGGCATTGGAGGCAAATTGCTGCTATGGATAAGGGGATGGTTGAGTGGCAGAAGACAGAGAGTGGTAATCAACGGACACTGCTCAACGTGGACTAATGTTATTAGTGGAGTTCCTCAGGGTTCAGTGTTGGGTCCGTTGTTGTTTTCGGTGTTTATGAATGATATTGATGATGGTATATCAAGTTTAATGTCCAAGTTTGCAGATGATACAAAGGTTGGCAGGGTTGTTAAGGACACTATTGACGCTATGCTGCTGCAACAGGATCTGGAAAGGTTGAACAGATGGGCTGAGAGGTGGCAAATGAAGTTTAACATTGACAAATGTAAAGTACTACATATGGGAAACAGTAACCCCAGAGCAACGTATCAACTCTGCGCTACTACACTGACAGTGGTGGAGAATGAAAAGGACCTGGGGGTAATTGTGCAGGCAGATATGAAGTTCTCTGAGCAGTGCAGATGAGCTGCAAGAGTAGCTCATGGTGTCTTGTCAATGATATACAGGAATTTTTCTAGCAGGGATAAGGAGGTGATTATTCCCTTGTATAAGGCAATGGTTAGGTCACATCTTGAGTACTGTATACAGGTCTGGAAGCCTCATTTCAAGAAGGATGTAGAGCTGCTGGAACGGGTACAGAGAAGGGCAACAAGATTAGTGAATGGAACAAAGGGTTGCTCTTACGAAGAAAGGCTTAAGTTTTGCAAATTAGCATTAGCATTAGTAGAGGCATGTGATGCAAGAAAGCAAGTTTATGCAGCATCAGCCAAAAAAAAAAAACCCACTTCCACCTCACCCCTCTGTTCGTTCAAAATACCTGTCCAGCTGAGCCTTAAACTTATTTAGGCTATCAACCTCCACCACAAGGGATGGCAGTCTGTTCCACCAACCAACCACCCGCTGGCTAAAGGCAAATTTCCGCACGTCTATCCTACATCTGTCTTTCCTCAATTTGAATTTATGCCCTCTCAGGTGATTTTTCTGAGCTAGAGGAAGAATCCCATCAGCATTGAGCATGCTTAAACCATTCAAGGCTTTATACACCTCTATCAGATCACCTCGCTGGTGCCTAGTCTCCAGACACTGTAATTTGCAAAACTTAAGCCTTTCTTCGTAAGAGCACTCCTTTGTTCCATTCACTAATCTTGTTGCCCTTCTCTGTACTCGTTCCAGCAGCTCTACATCCTTCTTGAAATGAGGCCTCCAGACCTGTATACAGTACTCTAGGTGTGGCCTGACCATTGCCTTGTACAATGGAATAATCACCTCCTTACCCCTGCTGGAAAAATTCCTGTATATCATTGACAATACTCCATGAGCTACTCTTGCAGCCCGTCTGCACTGCTCAGAGAACTTCATATCTGCCTGCACAATCACCCCCAAGTCCCTTTCATTCTCTACCACTGTCAGTGTAGTACCACAGAGTTGATACGTTGCTCTGGGGTTGCTGTTTCCCATGTGTAGTACTTTACATTTGTCAATGTTAAACTTCATTTGCCACCTCTCAGCCCATCTGCTCAACCTTTCCAGATCCTGTTGCAGCAGTGTAGTGTCAGTAGTGTCCTTGAAAACCCTGCCAACCTTTGTATCATCTGCAAACTTGGACATTAAGCTTGATATACCATCATCAATATCACTTATAAATACTGAAAACAATAATGGACCCAACACTGAGCCCTGAGGGACTCCACTAATAACATTAGTCCACGATGAGCAGTGTCCATTGATTACCACTCTCTGTCTTCTCCCACTCAACCACCCCTTTATCCATAGCAGCAATTTGCCTCCAATGTCACACTGCAGAGTCTGGAGACTAGGCACCGGCGAGGTGATCTGATAGAGGTGTATAAGGCTTTGAATGGTTTGAGCATGCTCAATGCCAATGGGATTCTTCCTCTTGCTCAGAATAATCACCTCAGAGGGCATAAATTCAAATTGAGGAAGGACGGATGTCGGATAGATGTGCGGGAATTTGCCTTTGGCCAGCGGGTGGTTGGTTGGTGGAACCGACTTCCATCATTTGTTGTTGAAGTTGATAGCCTAAACAAATTTAAGGCTCAACTGGACAGGTATTTCGAACGAACGGAGGGGTGAAATGGGAGTGGTGTGTTTTTTTTTTTTTTTTTTTGCTGATGCTGAATAAGCTTGCTTTCTTGCATCATATTCCTCTACTAATACTAATGCTAATGCTTTGCTGCTTGGTCTGAGTCATGATTTCGATTCAATTTCAGTACAAAATTATAACCCTAAATTTATATCCCAATGCAGTTATAACACTATATATCTATATATATGTTTTTCAATATCTATCTATATATATATATATTGAGTATTATTGAGAGTACTATATTATTGAGTATTATCTCCAAGTTTTGTTATATTATATAACTTCAGTATCAAGTTATGTATTAATTAATAATGTTACATTTGTAAAATCTAAGTCATTATATGTATTTAGTTAAAAAAGTACAATTTAATTGACAATGAAGTTTAACAAGATTAAGCTTTAATAAAGGTGAAGCTAGCAAAGGCTGAATATGAGAAATCATTGGCCAACTTACTGAGTGACTTGACTTAAAAATCTAATGCTGAGCTCTTGACATCTCATTTAAACTATTGGAATCTCAGGAATAAGGTGATCTTCATGTATGTTAATACAAAGAAGAATAAAATTAATCTGATTAGACCTTTGTGCAATGGGTGTGGAAAAGTCCTAGATAATCCAGCTGATGTTGCTAGGAATTGATGTTGCTAGGTACTCCTTGCATTGTTTATTAGAAAAGCTTTCAAGCCTAAAGGCAACTAAAGCTCCTTGAGCTAATAGCATATATCCAGTAATTTTGAAGGAGGCAGCAAGAGAGTGCATTGACCCATTAAAGCTAATTATGAGATCTTCATTAAACTTGGGAGAGATTCCTCTGGATTAGAGAATAACCAATGTGTCGCCAGTACGTAAGGGCAGTTTTGACAGTGAAACGTGTAACTGCAGATCAGTAAGTCTGACTTCAGTGGTAGGGAAAATAATAGAGGTAATGATAAAGAGTGCAATACAGGGACATTCAGATAGAAATGGAATTCTGAAGGCTATGCAAATGGTTTTTTTTTTTTTTTTAGGCAAAATCATATTTAATTATTCTGGTTAGCTATTTTGACATGCCCACTTATCTGGATGTAGGAAATAATTTCAACATTGTTTATTTGATTTTAGCAAAGAATTTGACTCAGTCCCTCCTTAGAGCCAAATTAGTATAAGACTGAAACATATTGGAATCACAGGAAAGATTCTAAGATGGATTGCAAGGTTGCCACAGGACAGGAGGCAGGGTTGTGATTGATGGTTTCTCTTTATATTGGTCTACCATTAGAAGTGGGATCACTGTTGTTTCTGAATATCTGATTTCTGTTTTTTTCTGTCCTTTCATTGATGAAGAGGTAGAATGTGTGATAATTTGCAGATGATGTAAAGATCTGGAGAGTGGTTAATGATCAGTGCCAAGCAGCACTCCTTCAGGATGACTTGCAAGAGTTTTGTGGATGGTCAGAAAAGTGGCGGCTATATTTTAATGCACAAACCTGCAAGGTCTTATACTTATGGAATAGCAATGCCGAAATAACTTATGCACTTGGTGGGATAGAATTGTGGAAGAAGAAAGTGATTTGGGAATTATGATATGGTCAGACATGAAGTTCTCTGAGCCATTTAGGCTGGTGGCATGGAAGGCCCACAGTGTCCTATTAATGATTTATAGAACACTTGCTTGTAGAGATAGAGTGGTTGTAATCCCACTGTTTAAAGCTATTGTAAGACTGCACTTGGAATACTGTGTCCAAGTATGGAGACCACACTTAAAAAAATAGACATCACTTCTTGAACAGGTCCAAAGATAGTCATCTCACTTGATAAGATTTGCAAAAGTGCAACTGTTCAAGGAAAGACTTCAAATGTGGGCTACAGAGCTTGGCAATTAGATATCTTAGAGGGGATCTGATTGAGTCTGTAAAGCTCTAAGAGAGGGTAGTAAAATAAATGATGAAATTTTTACTGTTCTAAATTATTTCAGAACTACAGGCCAAAAATTCAAACTATAGGGAAAGTGATTTATGGCCTCTATTAATAACATGCCAGCTAAGAGAAAATTTTTCAGTACGTGATATCTAGCTGACATTTAAAGTTTCCCAAGTTTTCAGCCTCAATTAATTGCAGAGATACATTATTAATTACTAGAATAACATATCTCTGGGGTTCATTGGAGCTGACAACTTGGAAAAATTTCAGTTTCAGCTGGATATCACTTACATGAGGAGGGAAACATATAGATTGTTTATTTTAAATGTTTATCTATTTTATTTTTATTTGTTTTTACTACAAACCTGCCAGTGTATATACACAATATTTTGTTCGTAGTAGTGAACTACAACAGTAGTGTAAACAGCATCGATTTAATTGTATTTCATATTGTGATTACCTTCACAACAAGTTACCGATATTGCACTACCTCAAATAACTAATTAGCATTAGCATTAGTAGAGGCATTTGATGCAAGAAAGCAAGCTTATGCAGCATCAGCCAAAAAAAAAAAAAAAAAAAAAAAAAAAAAAATCCACTTCCACTTCACCCCTCTGTTCGTTCAAAATACCTGTCCAGCTGAGCCTTAAACTTATTTAGGCTATCAACCTCCACCACAAGGGATGGAAGTCTGTTCCACCAACCAACCACCCGCTGGCTAAAGGCAAATTTCCGCACGTCTATCCTACATCTGTCTTTCCTCAATTTGAATTTATGCCCTCTCAGGTGATTTTTCTGAGCTAGAGGAAGAATCCCATCAGCATTGAGCATGCTTAAACCATTCAAGGCTTTATACACCTCTATCAGATCACCTCACTGGTGCCTAGTCTCCAGACACTGTAATTTGCAA